>NW_013651722.1:53842-125510 GCF_000499385.1 Eimeria necatrix | reverse complement strand
CATTATTGGGATGAGCATCAATTTGGTCTGTGTTTCTGAACCCATATGAAGTCAACACTATATCTGATATGCGGCACAGTTCACTGGTTCATGCACGTTGTTCGCATATAGGCGCATGTTGCATGAGTGCCCTTTCTCTGGGTATGGCGGTGCCGCTAGTGTGATGAGCACAGTAGCCAAATCACGAAGGGCCAGAGTGAGCTTGGGCTTTCGCGTTAATCGCAGCAGACCCTTTGCTTGTGGGTGCTTGCTGTTTCATGGCGCGTTGCCACTTTCTAATTTGTGCATCTTTATTCTTCCAGGCGAAGCATGTTGTTGACAATGTTGTCCTTTCTGCGCCATTCTTGCATGTTGGTGTTATAGCGCGCAGCAGCCTAGCGTGGTCAGAAGCACACTGCGCCTTGCACCGCATTGCTTGCTCTTGTATAGCTAGGGAAAATGTTGCCGCGTGCCTTCCCGTCTGTTCGCTTCTTTGGGTTTTTTTACGCACCCCGAACAGCCCGGCAGGTCGGAACAGCGCTGGGCAGAGTGGTGCGCTGTGCCGGATGGGTGCACATTTGCCACTTTTGATGAATATTTGGCTGTCGAGAAAGGTGCGATCCTCGCCAACAACGAATGGCAGTGTCCATTCGTTGTTGGCGCCCGATATCTCGTTTTCAGGTGGCTCATGCGCACCTAACTAAGGGAACCTTTTGATGTAAAACGGTTTCTTTCGCTGTCGTTAGCCGTGGTACAAGCTATAGACGTTTCTTAGGCGCAAATTCTTCAGTGCCCATTTAGTTATGGTGGTAGTGCTTTAATTGCTGGGGCTTGCACAGGTACAGACAGGGACAGGGAGACTTCATCTTGCCATCGGAGAACAGCGAAGAATGTAGACCGTTCGTCGGCCGGGCCTTCGCAGTGTTGGGTTGCAGAAAGCGTAGTGCTGGCAGTTCGGAAGGGTCGCGGCACTTGAGAGCATGCAGGGGCGACGCTGTTTGCCTCTGCTGAGCCTCCATATATTGACCTAAATGTGATGGCTGTCGGTTTCGATATATTTGAAGGACGCTTCTTGTGCGGAGCCTAGCGAAGTAAGACCATTTGTTTATTCTTCATTTGATTGCAGATGGCGCACTGTAGCTTCATAACGTTTGGCAGAGAGCAGCAGTCTCCGACACATTCGGTGCGCTACCAGGACGAACTACGCTCACCACGCCTCTAAAAAAGAACCGGACTTAGTCAGAGGGAGCTTCATTGGGGCTACGTCGTACCAGTATCAGCTTGCTGTAGCATAGTTTACGCAGGGGCAGGGCGAAAGATTGCTGTTGAGAGCCAATATGGCATTCTACCGCCAAGCGAACAGCTGGGATACTTCCTGGTGATGCGGTTCGTTTGATGGCACAGCTCAATGCTTTTCACTGAGCACGAACGTAAGCTTCGCGGTGTCACTCATGGAATTCAAACTGTGTTGAAGTGCCTTTGTGGACTCTTATCAAAGAAGCACTACTGGTACCCTTGACATAAAGATATACTTAGGGACAAGGTCCTTGAAGCTTCCGCACCGTCTTGCAGGCCTCCACCTCATTTGCGACCCACAGCTGAGGAAAGTTTCTGCATGCGTCCCAAGAAGCAATCTCTCTCCGCTTCTGCAGAACGAACACACACTGTCACTTCGTTCCTATTCTCATCGAATGCTATGGAAAGTTTCGTGACCTGAAATGAGTATCTATACAAGTCCTAGTGCCAGCAGAAGGCAACAGCACAAGTGTTTTCTCGCGGGGCTGAAGTCAATTCCAGACACACCTAGCTTCATTACAGTAGACTGTACAGTTTTCAGCAGCAGCTGCTGCTGCTTCTGCTGTTGGTGGAGGAGCCTTGCGAAGTCCGCCCGCATTAGCTGCTGAGTTCCTTGCAGTAGTCGCACGCTTAGTAAGATTTCAAGAATGGCTGCAGACAGCACTGTGACTTTTCCTTCATAGACCCTCGTGAGCTTGCTAGTTTTGGGACTGGCGTTGCAAGGCAAGTATGGTGCACTCCGACGTGCAGCGTGCAACGCTGGCACTGCTTGTGGAGGCTGCAGTGGAGGTGATTCTCCCACCAACGGAGTGCTATTGGGAGCCAGCTGCTGCAGAAGTAAGAGCGCTTTGCAGACGGACAGCTCATATTCTGTCCCCCCTGGGATCTGCGAAGCTGAAGAGGATGCAGCAGAAGCCCCTGGTGAATCTGGCGAAGGTGGCACTGCCTTGATTGTTGTAGGCTCATCGACAGATACGGCTGCTGCTGCCCGCTTTTCTGGAGTTGAGTCCGCCGCGGCCTCTCGCATTAAGGAGTTTCCATTTACCTCGGGGGCAGGCATCCTATCTTCGGACGCTACTTGTGCAGAGGCTCCTCCTAGTGCCTGAGAAGAAGTGCTGGGCTGCTCCAGCAACTCAGCGTACGCTGCGTCATCAGCAATAAACGATGCTTGGTGGGCCAACATGTCTGCATCAAGTGACAGTCTTTCAGTGTGTAGTGTTCCTGCAGACTCAGAGTCCCCCGCTTGCTGTCTCATGAAACCGATGTGCTCATGTTCTGTATGAAGGTGAATCATTCCCCTAAGGCAGCGAATAACACACAGGGACGCGTGGAATGCCTCTGCAAGCGACTTGAAGGACTTAGGGTGTAGATCCATCTCCTTCAGATGGCCGACCTCCTTCTTATAGTCCGCTGCTGCCTGACTTTCACATATGAGAGTGGCATTTTTCTCATGGTAATGCCGCTGCGGGTTTTCTCCCATTGGAGTGGTTAAGCAGCTGCGCTACCGCTCTGGGGTCTCGCTGTTGGGAGTCGGAGGCTCCAACCGACGGGAAATGACGTCTTTGCCGGATTGTTACGTTGTCCACGCGCAGACTGTCTTAATCTTGCTTTTAAGAAGAAGGCGTCGTCGACACTGGCTGCTCATCTAACGCTTGGCCTGCTGCTAGAGTACAGGGGCTGGTGTTCCGGCCATAGAAGATCTAAAATGTTATCTGCCTACACGACCAGCACGAAATATCTGCATTCACATAGACTCGTAGTAATCTCTTGCGCTACAATGGTCAAAAAAAATCAGAACCGTAAAAAAGAATTGGTATGGCGTAGAAGAAGCATGGAATTATCCTGACGAGCAAGAGGACCCGAAGAGCCGCAAGGTATGAAACAAGATCCCATTAAGTAATGCTGTACTGATACGACAATATGTTGTGAATTCTGGACTGGAAGAAATTAAGGTAGTATTTTAAGTACACGTCTATTTAGGACTGCCCTGAATGAAGGCGATTCTCCTTGTTGCTGCTTCAAGAGCGAAGGCGTAGTGGCTGGTTGCACGCACAGACAGCTGGTATCCAACAGTGGGCGAGTGCTCGTTACTTGTCCGGTGTCACTTAGGTTGAGGCATTACATACACATTATTTGCAAAAGTGTTTGCACTGGTATGAGATTCTTAGCATGTCTTGAGATATATACAGGGGCTCTGCACAGGAACGCTGCGAGGCGCGCTTAGCTGTCATGTTCAGGTCATCATGCGACCAACAGCACGGCGCTCTAGTAAGAGATGAAAAACTCGCATAGCAGGGAATATCAAAGGGGAAATGAGCAATAAAGAGCTAGAATGGGTAATTTGGAACCGCAGAAAAGGCCGTGGAAGCCGAAGGATACAATCGCTCAACTTGTCCCCCCCGAATATTATTTTTCCAGGTGTCGGACTTGGAAAAACAGTATTCGGGGGGCCTCATCTGCCCGCTGCAGAATGCAGTTACTCCACTATGATGGATGCACAGCACTTAAATAAGGAGCTTAGTAGATTCAGATACAAAAATACACCACGTGGCGCAAATACAGGCATGTCAATACGGATATGTAAAATGGAAGGCAAGCCAGTGACTACCGAACTACACATAGGTGACTCCACTGTCTAATAGCGCTGCGGCAGACTGCAGCAGTCTAAGGCTCGCTGAGTAGCCAAATATGATGAAGACAACAGGTGGCCTGTGCCGATTGCACTGAATGATACTGCTGTGTTTGGTGGTTAAGGGTTCGCTGCCCTTATTGTACTGCGGCAGACTGCGGCAGTATAGGGTTTGCTGAGCAGTCAAATATCATGAAGGAGGCAGGTGATCTGTGCCAAGGCCATATCAAAGATGGCCTCGAGAACAGTGCGCAACGCTTCAACCTAGTCGAGAAACGGCTTTCAGACTCATGCAAATCAGGGTATGTCGATGAATGCAGTAATGAGGGTCTCACGTCCAGTGCGCTTTGCAGTCAGTCCCTGGGGTTGGGACTGCCATGCAGAGACTGAGAAGCGTCCAGAAAGAAAAACATGTATCCCTTGGAAGCTTGAATCTGCACTGATTTTGTTTGGACTTGCTAAATCCTTCAAGGCTTTTACTGAGTAATAGTATATGTGAAGCTGCGTACGAAAGGGGCACGTAGCAGTCCAAAGTGAATCTACTTTATTGTATTCAGTACAGACAGCATCGACAGTAGATTTCTTGATGCTGAAGCTCTTCAGTAGAACTCCAGAGGACTTAACCAGGCATTTTAATGCTATTGAAGCTGTTCAGTTGCCGAGGCCATTGGATTTTCCATTCTTTGGGGGTCGAGTGAAATATGAAACAGTAATTTCGAACTCAGCAGTGCTATTTTTTGAGCGTCTCTTGCCAGTGAGCGGTTCATTGGTTCGGCAGATCTTACGTTACGCAGCCGATAGAGTTTGCTGCCCAGGTCACTGCCAGCACAAAATGTAGGTTTTGCTGCAAAACTCAGGAGGGCTAGCAACCCTAGGAAATTCGTCCTTTATAAGTGCTCTTGCCCATCTACATGGTGCACATGCGTATGCTACCTCATGTAGCAGTTTGCCGTAATTAGCAGCAGTAGTGTTTTTGCCACTGGCCTTAAAGTTGCCGCTGTGTTTTCCAGGTGTGTCTATGCCTGATATGGGATAAAAGCTCCCTTCCTTACTGGCGTAGTAACTTGTGGCAGGACGAATGCACTTTGACGGAAACTCCAGTCGCTAAGTCGTGAAACGTTTCAGTGCAAGCTTGCCCTGAGGTGGCCTGAAAATGCCTTGGATAATTTTTTAACATAGAGGAGCCCCAATGTAGCTCGCCCCAAGCTCCAATAACGCAATTCCAGGCACATGAAGGCAGCGTTTCAAGCTCGACAGCTAGTGCGACACTCACCGACGCGCGAGTTGTCTTGCTGCCGTCTTCAATTTCGTTGCAGCAAGTGAATTCAGATGACTCCGGTACGTTGCTACAATTGCAACTATACTTTAGCCTATGCTATGTGTTATGAACGCTGGCACTGCGTCAGCTAATTAGAATACCACGATTAACAATGAAGTAATAGATGCCGCGCGTCTTTTATCACCAGGAAATATTTGTGATTTTCTTACACAACAATGAATTTTGGAAATAAGAAGTAAGAATCAGGGAATGCTTAAAGTAAAGGTAAGTTTTTCTCCGACGGAAAGCCACGGGCACAGTCGCGTGGAGCTGCCGATTGAACCAGCCCACGAACTGAGGAAAAATTTTCAGTTACGATTCCTTGAAAAGACATTTCATACTATACTCGGCCTTTTAAATAGTTCGCCAGTAGTACAACTAGCAGTTCTCGTCGACGTTTCAGAACCAGCCCTTCAGCCTACATGATCTGTCATGGAAGCCAATCGATCTAGAGCCTGTTATGTTGAACCGAGCAATTCAAAGAAAGTTAAAAGCGTTTCATCGACACTGCTATATTGCTATGAGCTTTGCGAGAGCTTGAGCGCCAACAATGGTTCTGCAACAAAGGCCTCTCATACTTCTGTCCCCGTCGAGCATTTGGAAGTTCATTGGCGTATACTACCTGCAATAGGCTGGCTCTAAAGATTATTAATGAGGGTTTTCTTTTCATTAGGTACCACGAAAAAAGCTGAACTGAGTCAAGTCTGCTAATTGAAGACGGGACAAACTCTCTTTTGGGATGAATTCCGCAGGATGTCAGCTCCCGCTACTCAGGGTACAGTTCTACGTGACTCTAAATCCGATCACAGAGACAAGCCGGCCGAACCTTATGAGTCTTCTAATACCGACGATTTGGTAGTGAAGCCGCCCATGCAAGACCTGTATGTGGAACTGACCAATATATGTCCCAGCCCCGAGCCCCCAGATATTACCCGTACAGATCTGGTGAAGGGGCCAACGGATGGAACAAATATTGCTGCGATTGCATCAAGCTGTACACTGGGCCAAAGCCAACAAAAACGTTGTGCTTCAGAGCTCACCAGCTCTGCCGAAGGAGGTATTTCTGGAGGTGCTAACGGGATTTGCGCCAAACGCTCTAGAACAACCGGAGAATCGAGCTATGATGGGGCACCAATCCTAGCAACAGAGGACAGTACAGAAACGAGCCACCACCATCACTCGACAAAAGCAGGCATTTTGCCAGAGGTGCCAGACGAGGAAAATGAGCGTCGGTCGGCCCAAGCTGAAGCCCAGGAAACGTTTAACGATGATAAAGTTGCAGAGAAAAACAGCTCGGCTTCCCTGCATGCTTCGGAACTCTATAACTCTTCCTGGATCCTTGCTCCCATGGTGCGGATAAGCACCTTGCCTTTCCGGCTGGAATGCCTGAAGTATGGCGCAGGTGAGACCCAAGCACTGAAACATGAGATTCAGAAAAAAGTCACAGGCTGAATTCTTTTGGAGGTTGTTGCGCAAGAGTGGAACTCGACTAATTGTTATTCTGCGCTTGATAGATGTCGTCTACACTGAAGAGATTGTGGACAGAAAGCTACTTGATACAAAGAGGTACATCAACAAAGACTTTGGCACCATTGGTAAGCCTAAGGCATGCATATTATGCGTGCTTTGGCAGGTTAGATCATGTGGGATGGGTGGGCATGCGGAGAAAATTTGGCACTTAACTGATGTCACGGTGCAGCTTACATTTTTGGTGTAGCCGTACAGCAGCATTACTCTTTATGGTTGAGCGTATGTTGAGTTGTAGAATACATCAGCAAGAGCGACAGACGCTGTATTTTCTCTACCTGCGAACTCGAGAAGGGCAAAGTTGTCCTACAACTTGGAACGGCTGACGCCACACGCGCTCTGCAGGCTGCAACAGTTGCCATACAGGTCGGCCTTTTACTACTGCATCCACCTGGCATGTTACTAAAACGCATAACCGGCGGCACTACTCAATTTTTAGTGCTGCGTAGCTTGTTCATGCTGACCGAGTGCCTGAGAGCCTTGTGTGCTGAAGCAGCGTTGATGCTCTCAATTTTTATGTGCGCTTCTCAGGATATTGCAGCAGTGGATATTAATATGGGCTGTCCTAAGAGCTTTTCGTACGCCATATGGGGCCCTTCAACCACGGCAGGAAAAATCGGCGACGAAATACACTTGCCCAAAAAGCATGTGGCATGACGGCTCACATGGGGTTTCCCCAGCGTACTCCTCTCCTTTAGCAGAGCACTAGTTCAGGTATTTTGCTTTATTTTTTCGTGGGCTGGAGCTCAGTTCCCGTTTGTGTTTCGTGCCTGGTAGGGTAAAAGGCGGCATGGGAGCGGCCTTGCTTCAGACGCCAGAGCTGTCGATGGATATCCTGAAGACCCTCGTTCGAAATGTTCACTGTCCAGTCACGTGCAAAATTCGTCTTCTTGAAACAATGGAAGAGGTTAGAGCTTGATCCACTGAGCTAGGTGTGCCCCCTGAGTAGCTGGCCTCTAAAGCAACGTGCGCTTTTATCCACGTATGCGTCTGCGATGCTCCTTCAGACTGTGGATTTCGCGCGGAAGTGCGAAAGCACAGGAATAGCAGCCATTGCGGTTCATGCGAGGGTACGTTTATAGGAGTATGCCTTAACGCGAACGTTCGCCTTACACTTTCACCAGCTGAATGCAAGTCTCATGAAGAAGCTAGCTTCAACGCAGTATTTGTCTTTACAGAAGCGCCACGAACGACCTGCACACAGGGCAAACTGGCAAGCTTTTCCAGTGAGTGACGTAGATACCACATGCTGATATCGAAGTCCACACCCCTTTATTTTGTAAAGCACAAGCATGCGTTGACGATTTGCATTTGGTGAAGGCATGAGGCCGCAATTCCTGCTGTAAAGATTCTTGCTGCTTGCAGCCATCTTCGCTGCTGACAGTTGCATAGTCTCACTAGAATGATAGCTCTTATTTGTTTCCTGGTCTTTGTATCTTTATGAATAGAAGTCCAAGTCTCTTTCCCTTTTTGCGGCTTCCGTACTCTGTGTGGCATCTGCTTTCACAGTTGCTGCAAAGTGCTCTTAAAATCCCACTAATCGCCAACGGTGACTTTCTTTCAGCTGAAGATGCGACTCGCTTTCAAGTATGTTTGAGCAAGATGCAGCTTATGTCTTGCCAATTTCCGGTTAAATGGAGCATAAGGAGCTAACAACGCCAAAACGTTATCTTTAGTAAGCTTTGAAGACAGCATGAAGTGCTGTAAGCTACTTGTGTAAAAAACATATTGCTGGTGCCGGTTGTTATTCTGGTGCCATGGTGCAGGATTCGTACCACATTGGAAATTTGATGTTCGCTAGAGGAGCTATGTGGAATCCATCACTATTTGCTCAGAAGGTGGTGACTACGGAGGGCACAGCTGCGTGCTCTTTTGAGCGTACTGCTGTTCTCCAGGATTACATAAAGCGTGTATGTTGCAGCCAGAAACATCGCTTGCTAAATGTACCTCCAAGCTTTGGTGGCGGACTTGGTACATCTAAATTTGTTTTAGACGTACGGCTTGACGATGACTACGGATTGCCTCATCGTTACCCCCAGAAGCTTTAAATTGACGCTATTTGAGTTGCATTTCTTTTCCATACAGGCAGTACTCTGCGGGTCGCCGTATCAGTCGATTAAGTTCACGCTTCAAGAAATGACTGCCCGGGTATGTTCTTGTAGCACCGACGCTTGGGGCTTTTGCATGATAGCAGGAACCTCATGTTCGCTACTGAAGACATGTTGCACTCGTTAGTTTTTCATTAGAATGCGGTGAATACTGGGACCATGCTTGCGTGCTCTTTTGGTTCCATTTTCTGGTGTCCATTCCGGATATTTTCTTAGCTTAGCAGTCGTGTATAGTGGCATTCACACCTCTTCAATCATGACTGCGCTGGGGCAATTTCCAATTTTTCCGCCTGATAGGATAGTGATAAGAAGCTCAAGCTGGACTTGGTCGCGGCGAATTCAACTGCAAAGCTTTGTGATGTTTTCGGATTAGACGACTTCTACAAAAGCATCAAGCATGTCCCCTACGCCAATACACTCAATTACTACAAGCACATTGATATTGGATAAGCCGTCTTTTGTTTAGTCGCAACGCTACTCACTAGCGTTTCCCTGACAGCGTTTTCCATCCCGAGCTGCATGCTAGACAGCATTAGCAAAGTGGAATGCGTGTACACAGGTTTTAGCAATGCTTTATGGCTGACACAGCACAACTTTTTTCAATTGTCAAGTTCCGCTCTCCATTTGTCGTGGAAACAAGCTTCAAAGCAACTTCTTGAAGTGCCGCGTCGAATGCGTTATTGTGCATGAAATGGAAAGGACTTTTCAGATTTTTAAACGCAGGGCTGTTCAGCTTAATTACCGGGCGTATAAAGGCTGACGCAGGTCGTTTCTGCTGAAATAAGACTTATCTGTTTAAGCGGTAGACGTGTGGCGCTAGCCTTCTAGTGCATCATTAACTTCCGCAGTTAGCGCAGCTTTTTTTAAGAACCACAGAAATACTAAGCGCGAGGAAGAGCGCTTGTATGATTAAGAGGCTATTTCCCCGCAATTAGTCAGCGCTGCGGATTGCAACGTGCTATCGCAAGTCCCCTTTCACATAATGTTCACAATCTCCCGGGGTCCGTATGGTCAAGCCATCCCAGTCTGCTTCGGTTGCCATGTCTTGGTAGTTCTGGTGCGTCGCTGCTTCCTGGGCTGCTCTTGCGGGTACTGCGCGGCGGCCTTCAACGGGTGGAAGGTCGTTTCTCTTCTTGAGCTCTGGCTGTTGTGATCGTGTCAGCAGCTGGTCAACGACGTTTATTCGTATAAAAGTCCTTTCTGCTGCATGTGGCGGCTCTTGCATCTGTACCTCTATGGCTAATGGTACGCAGCCTAATACAGGAGCAACGCATCACATATAGCGCGGAACGTAAAATGATGTCTGTGACTGGAAATTTTGGAGTGTGCACTGGCCAGCCAAGGTTATCTTCCAACTCCCATTTTTTGAAAGTAGGCAGGTCTTTTGCAGACCTCTGGTTTTTTCAACTGGAGTTCCAAATATTGCACCGGTGCGCGAGTCGATTGCTATGCCGGCAGGAAATTTCCTGAGAAACGTAGCACACCGCATTGCGTCGGTGCAACGAGAAAAGCCAGTAGAGTGCATGCATTTCCTAACTACTGGACAGATGCTGAAGATGATCTGTACAGGTGCCTTTCTCAATATATATTGGCAGCATACGAAATTGGTTTAAAGTAGAGATGATGGGGTCCTTCTATTAATGCTGGGATAGCGAAAAATTGACCCTTGAGAACAGTTATACTGGAATTGATGCCGTAAGAGAATCGATTGGGATACCGCATCCGGTTCCGCTCCGTGTCCCAATATTCGCAGTTTCGTCCGAAAGTGCCAGCCTTGCAGACACAGCTTTCGCAAAGGACCACGCAAAACGAGTGATGATATGTTGGGAGTACAATTGCGCGCTGGCCAAACAATGTAGAAATACATAGAATGCAAATGAATATGATTTTGGGACCCTCACACTCCATATTTGGGAATGCCTCCATTTCTGCAAGGTCTTCCGTGGCACACGACATCTACATCGGGGCATTCAATGACTCCTCTTTCCGTGCCTGGAACTTGCTTCTGCTGTCCCTTTTCGCCTCGCATGCAAACTGTCGTTTTCTCAGTGCCATTTTGCAGCTTGCTTGTTACTTGCGCAGCAACCCACTTGACAGCCTTTGCTACTGGCAGCATCATGGGTGCTTCGATCCGGTCATCGTCCGATACACATGTGATTCTGTGACAATTCCTTCTGTTCCTTGATGCCGGAGTTAGTTCCATCATGCTTTTTACACATCTGCTCCAACGATACAAGTGACGTGTAAGAGCGCAGCTGCCTATGAGCGTGCGACTCAAACTGCGCACGACGAGCGATGACGCGCTACACAAGGGGCGCACTATCAGACGTTGGCATAAGGAATAAATGACTCACCGCTCATAGTCAAAACCGCTTAGGAACATTTCGTTGTGGCTTCCTTGTCCATCATCGGTCACTGGCTCATTCGGGTTGCTTGCTTTGACGTCAGCAAACGAATTTTCCACTGCGATTTTATTATCCCAAGTCCTGGCTGCGACAGGCGTCGCCTGCTCAAAAGGCTTGCACCTTTGGGCATCTTGATCATCTGATCTTCTCCTGAGAGAACAGTTGCACGCCATATTCCATATTCACAGAGCCTCGTGCAGTGCGAAACGCAAGGATTCACTTCGAAAAAAGATAGAAGTCGATCATCCTAAGGTTTGCAGAGGGCTTGAAAGTTGGTACCCTATGATTAGCCTGATCCTTAAAACCTTTATACTCCAGGTTCTCACCAGAGAAATTCTCTTGCCCAGGTGTGTTCTGTTATGTACCAGCCTGTGTCCTCCATTGCAGCGAGCAGCAGCTCCATAGGGAGCTCTTCTGAAAATCAACATGGAGCTAGGTACCTCCCATGAAAAGGACCTTCAACTGGAAATGAGCATGAGGAAATTGCCTTTGCCTCCTAGGGGGGCCTCGAAATGCTTTGTTTCGTACTAACCTTTGGCGGCATACGCTGTTCCGGAACCTTCTACATGAGGTCCTAGAAAGGAAGGCTCAAAAACTGGAGTAGGCGCACAGATACACAGGGAAGTAGGTTACTAGTTTATTACGTAATTGCTGACAAATTTTCAAAGGAAATGCACTTGGTATCGAGGAAACTGACTCCAATGGAAGACAGTGGAGACTAAACTGTGAGACTGAACGATTCCCAGAAGAAAAACAGCTGCCTAATTGGGTGACACATAGCAGAGAAGTGCACTGCAGCAGGATCCGATTGCTTGGCTATGCAGGCTATGCAGTATTTGACTCTTGCTGACAGGCTAACAACGCGCTTACAGCGTGGGCCTGATTGATACAAGGCGAGCTCCAAGCCAATCACATCAGTGCAATCCAAATAGCGCCGTATTGCAGCCTTGATCTCAGGAGTTGTGAGAAAAAAACGGCGCCGCGTGCGCGTTTCTGCTGACTCCCCTGAGGAAGTTGCCGTTGCTTTAAACCTGTGAAAGCCTTTCTGGCTGTTGGAGGGCTTTATGTCTAAGTTCAACACTTCTGTGACGGCATGAACTGCAGGAGGCAAGCCTACGCGATTGGCATCGTGAAGCCGCCTGTTCGATGTTTCACCGCAGGAGACAGCATTTTGCTCTTCAAAATTAGAGTGCGCCTTGCTGGTCTGCTGTCCCATGCAGACTCAGGCAAAGTTCCAGCGTTCTTCAAGGGTGCTCGAGCAACACTGGTTTCATTTACCTTAGCGCTTCCTTCCTCCAAGCGTGGTTCCACGTTAGGAAAAAAGGCAGCGTCTGCACATTGACGCCAACCGCGTTGATAATGTACATGAGTATTCGATCGATAGTGTGAGAGAATGATGTCTTTCTGCTAGAGTACAGCCTTTCTGCCTCAGCGACAGGAATCGAGATGCAGGCTGCAACCGGGCGGTAGCCGTCATCAACTTGACAAACATCTGCAGAAATAAAATGCAGCCGTCTTCAAAATAGAGGCAGGCCAGTCTACACGTATCAATATTTTTTAATTACTCAAAGAAGCTCCGAGAACTTCTTGCCCGAAGGAAGGCACTACTGCGTAAGCAGCGAGCAGCAGGCATGTTAATTTATCGCAGCAACCCTACAGCTTCCATCCTCGTTTGGGCTTTTGGATGTGCGAAACGACAACAGGATATCAGCATCTTCGACTATTCCAAGCGAATGATGTTCCGTTTCAGTCCGCAAACGCCGAAGGTTGGGTAGACGACACTTTCCGCACTGGCCCACCCCGAATTGCCTGCACAGTAGAGCCTGCAAAAGTAGTAGAGCTACAAAACAACCCTGTGGAGCTCATATACTGACAGTGCCATGGCGTAGGCGGTGGTGAGAGCAGATTTACCGTTCAGATTCACCGTTCAGTAGGGGAAGCAAGCTCGCATGCATTTGGCTGGATAGCTTAAGCCCTTACGTGTCGCTCTTTTTGTCAATTTTGACAGTCAGCGGTCCTACTAGCCGATCAACCCTCACAGTTCGGTGTAGCCACCAGAGCGCGGCAGGCACAACTTCCACTTCGAAGAAGCGACGGATGTCGTTAAAACGCAGGGCATGCTGGACTTCTGTGGCTTTATATGCGTCTTCAGTGAGATCTGCCGCGATTTGACCGAGTAGGTTTTTGATAGAGTTATCTCGCGCAACAGCGGGCTGTTCCACAGCTGCCGGCATTTCACCTCCACGGTTCAATTGTTTGTTCAGATTGCTTTGGATATTCTCCCCTAGCGGGCTCAGAAAGTCCGCAAACCAAGCATGGACTCGAAGTGGAAGAAAAATGCCGCTTTTTTTGCTGATTTGAGACACTTGGGCAAAACTAGGAGTCACTCTATGGATATCTTCGAATGGAATCGGTGTTACCAACTTTACTCTGCTAGGCCACTTGCCGTTTTTTTCATACTTGGCTGCGTTAGTTGGCAAGCGCTTAGGACTGCGTAAGGGGAGACTTGCTAGCCGTCTGTATCTGAAGGAGGCGTGGACGCCAAGGGCTGAGTTGTGCCCAGTTTTCCCATCATTATGGTGCTGTTGGGTGTGATGTGTAAATACGCGGTGTGGCAAAGCACTGTGCAACGTGTGAACTTGACATAAATACTTTGATTGAGAGCACACGGGTAGCGGCTCTTTGTCTTTCTCTTCCGTCTGTATTTCAACGGCTCTTAAGGCGCGGGCAGTAGAAGAGGAAGGGTTGAGCAGGGCTAACGTTTGGGCCAGAGCTTTTGACGCTTTGGGTGGAGCTCCTTCTGGATAGGAAGATGTAAACTCTACAGCCACTGCGGCAGGAAAGTAATTACTCGAGAGAATTCTTTGTGTCGCTGCAATGACTATGAATATGTAACAAATCGGGAGAGTTTTCTTCCATGAAAAAGGACGCCACCTAGCTCTATCACTGGAAATGCTCCGGGAACTCCACTCTATGTAGCGACCCATTTGCTACACTGGACCAGGCTGATGATTTGCTAGGCAACCAAATGCAGGCGCTGCGGTTAGCGTACGCGGGCTTCCCTGTCTGGAAACGCAACTACCCAAATTCACCATTACTAGTTCAGGCAGGGCCTGCGCAAGGTTCCTTACAAAGCCACCTGTATTATGCTTCCTTCGTATGTTGTCGAGAAAGAACCTTTATACAGCGGACAGTGCACCTTAGCAGCTGAAAGGAACGCACGCGGAGGCCACCGCGAAGCTCCAGGAGGGATGCACTAACAACTGTTCAGCTGCGTACATTTCGTAGGATTCACTCCAGCCACAAGAAAGCAGCATATTTGGTGGCTGGAAACATCGAACATACAAATTGACGAAGTTTTAGTTTTCTTTGTGCATGCAGCCCGTGCATCTCAGAAGCTACGTGGTCGTAAACCTAGAAGGGCAGAGACTGTGCAAGAACCTACGCTCCCCTTGTTCAAGCCAGCTGGTTGGAGCAGATTAATATGCTTAATGTAAAGCGCAGAGATGCGCGCTCTAGGGCTTCTCCATACCAGGCAGGCAGCTTGCACGGCCTTTGGGGTGAGCCATGTGTACGCACAAACCACTGGACCATCGCGCCGTTGCCAGTTACTGGAATTGTCTGCTGAGGGCCAAGCTGGTGCTCAACAGATTTCCACCATCTTTTAGATGGCATATAATAAACTCGGAAACCTATTCTTCCTTTGTGGAAAGTTTCCACTTCCTCTAGTCCCGTTACTGGTGACATAACAGAGATGAGGTCTTGCTGCACAGTGCTACCGGTGCATCAGCTTAGAGCTGCAGTTGAGGAAAATAGACAAAATCTTCACTAGTAGAATATTCCAAACGTGATAAAACTTTGGGAAGACCAAGCTAGTAGTATTTAGAACGAAAACATAAGGAGATCTTTCTGACACATATATAGCATGCATTCTATGTCTGAGCCAACAGAAGTTCCATCGCTTGTTCTTGATGAAAGCACGTATTTTAGGTCAGTTGTTTGAGTTCTTGGACAGGAAGGAAAACACTGCTTTTTGAGCAAGGCTTTCCTCTAAGCTCGTCAAGTGCACATCAGGTTCTTGGAAGGTGCATCTCTGCACGGTTGTTCATTCGTATCCGTTGAAACATGCAGGACCTTTCGTATTCAAAAACTACAGGGGGACTGGGAATCTGGCGTAAGCAGGCTGTGTACCGCATTCTAGAAGCGCTCCAGCGTCCTTGAATTTACTCGTTTCGCCTAAACGTGGTATCAGCCGCAGCTGCTCTAGCCACCGACACAATTGCACTTTTTCTCCTTGGCGTGCATTGTGACTTTGTTTTCATCTGGTTACGCTTAAAAGTAGCTTCACCGTGCATTTTAGCTAAATCTGCAGTTTGAGGCCATACACGGGGCAGTGTTTCTCGTTACAGAGGTCCCGTTGTAAGTTGAACACGTCAAGTGAAGCCCGAGCCTACGAGCCAGGATTGACATGCACTGTCCTTTGTTGCAAATAACACCTGTGCATGTGCCTTTGTATCTGCACTTTTGGGTCGCTCACTGTGCCTTCACCAGATTCTGGTTCTTTAGTGCAGGAGAAACGCAACCACACCAATTCACATTTGCTTCTTTTCTGGCGTTCTCTTCGCCCGTAGGCCACTCTTCAGCGGATACGACGGAGTTCGCATTTGTTCATATGGTGTACTCATGGTCGTATCTCGGCATAAGCACGTGTAGCTGCCCACACTACGCAGCATCAAGTCAACATCCCATGCCCTAGCTTGAATCAAAAGGCTGCCTCTACCTACAAGAGCCGGAGTGATGGCTGTGCGAGCCTATGCGTTGTATTATGTGGCTATTGCAGCCCCCGTTTACAGGCGCACGGCTGCTTTTTGGCGTCCAGAATCATGCTGCCACCCGAATTACCGATGCCTTCTTTGGTATGTGAACTGTCGTGCCCGGTGCTTGCCAACTTGTAGGCAGGCGAGGTCGTGCTTTTATTGTTCGTTGATCCTTCGCTTCAGAAGTCGATGCTTAAGCCGCCGCTCGAGCCACCCAAAGATTTGTTTGGACAAGTTTCTTTTCCTCCTGCCATACAAGTCTTCTTTTGAGCTGTCTCTGTTGCTTGATGGTTTCGGCCTGTGCTACTTAGCGTATGCCTGCTTTAAACCACGGTCAGGAACGAAATGGGTGGACAAGATCACTTCGATGCTGTGACAGCCTCACCTACCACTGATCAACGATTAGGTACAGAGCGAATGACCCGCCGCCTATCCTTCAAGCTTTCAAGCCCATGTGGTCTTCTCCAGGGCAAGCGATTATGCAATACCCTTATTTTGGAAGCTGCTGTCCACGCTCAATGCTACTAATAATCAGGGAGCGCCAAATCAGGTGAAGTCAACAGCGTGATCGGGCACTCTTCTCGCGAAATTCTCTTCAAGATGGGCCCAAGAGGACACAAGCAACAGCATAAAAGTTCCTCAATCCACTGATATCTAGTAAGTGCGATGCCGCAAGCCTTGTGCACGGAAACGTGCAACGGAAGAGCATTCAAGCCACTTGGAGCTTATTCGTCCTTGTGTGGTCCTCTGCATGACGGAGGAGTCGCCGAAGGATAGACACGACCAAGTAGTTTGCAGCGGGCTGCAAAAAGTCAGCCAACACGCATGACGCCTGTAGCCATATTCATCAATGGAAATAGAAGTAAGGCAATTTTCACCGAGCAAACTGACTTCACAGGCACCGTTGGGTCAACACGCTGTGGGGCCAAAACCAGTACTGGGCTCAATCGTGCACAGCTCTGATGAAGCCGCAACCATCGAAAGCAATAACCCAGAACGGGTGACAACGCGGTTAGATCCTTTTTGTTGTCTCATAATTACAACTCTCAGCAACCTGCTCTGGACGAATTGAAAAACAGTTTTTGAGCAACTTGACAGTATTGATGTAAAGCCTGGGGGAACGGGTATATAAGCCACCAGGGTTAGTGCGTGGGGCAGCATTTGCAACTAACGCAGCTCCAACGCGAAGCAAACTGCGTAAGTCGCAGGACAAGTGCTCCAGGGATCTCAGTTGAGAATAAGCAGAAAACGAAACAATATAAAGCTAGGTATCCTCACTTTGAGAAAGTCTACGAAACATACAAAACTAGGTACCCTCACTTTGAGAAAGTCTACGAAAAAGTATCGCTTGCAGGGGGGAAAACAGCAGTAGCGAGGACCAGTTCCTGGGGCACCAGCACGGTGTAATAAGAAGACAAATCCTGTTCAACGAACGAGAACCACGAAACACCCGACAAACTTTCAACTTTAAAGAAATGAAGGGCAAGACGGGAAGGCACAACTGCGCCACTTCAGAGCAGCGTGATGCCTTGCTCGCGCTTGAGGCAGACTGCCGGGCATCAAGTTTCAATAGGACAAGCACATAGCGGCTCACAAAAGATACGTCGCCGGCATGCCACGCTTCAGTTCAGCTTGTGAAGAGCTGCTGAGAATGGCATTGTTGCACCTTACGCGACACTACCCAAGCAACCCTCGTTTCTGTGACAATGATAATAAAAACAGCTGGATAGTCGGAGCTTTTGGGTACTGTGAGTACGCTTGGGTCTCAGAGCCTGCTTAGCCTGCCTCATTTTGTGCTTTTCGCCTCTCTATCAAGATGCGGGTGGGGCACTGCTCGTTAACTCGTTGCAGGCTCCAAAGGAGCACAAAACAGCCACATCTAGGCATTTTACGGACAGCCTGGCCTAGCCGTTGTGTCTGGGGCCTTCTCTTGCCACGCCTAATGAAAGTGCATGCCTTAAAAAGCAAAACCGATTCACGGCTTCTGCAACGTTAGTGTTGCTCCCTTTCTCATTTACGAGTCCCACAGCTGCTCTAGCGCTGCTGTACACAGCTGCTCTGCCGCTGCTGTAGCCGAACAAAACGCCTTTTCTACCATACGTAAGCCATCTGGTGGGTCGTGGGGGGCTCTTCACCGTGTTACTGAGGCGGCGGGGATAATCGCTGAAGCTCTATCATGATAGCGCTGATGAAACGCTGTCTGACGAAGGACTGAAGACAGAGACAAAGTTACACAATGCACAGAGTGACGAGCCGCCGCCATTACTGTTCAGCCTGTTGGGATCACGCGTACAGATAGTACCAGCAATGCACAACTAAAGGCAGCAACAAGACTAACGGCGGGAGTTGACACACGGATAGCAGCAAAAATACCGGTGAAAGTATTGAAAGAGCCGGCAGAAATCGAAGCAAAAGAGGCACTTGCAATAATTGCACCCATCGAAACAGAGTCTCTACTTTGCGCTCACGCTGAGCTCCTGTTGTATTCCTGCTGCCTCGAGCGCCGCTTCCTTCGAGCTGCTGTTTCCTTTTTCGAGAGATATGACCTCGTCATAGGCCTCCGCACTGGATGCCTCAGCACTCACCGACACAAGAGCAGCGGAGCTGCTTTTCTCAAGTGCTGCTAGGCTGGTAGCAGCAGCAGCGAACTTGGCGTTTGCCTCTTGCTCAAATGCATCCCCTTTCAAAACCTTTGCTGATGCTTCACTCGCCACCGCTTCTACCGCTCCCGATGTTGCTGCTGCAGTTGGCACAAGCTGCCTTGTGCAGCTGTAGGTTACCATGCCCCCAAAAGCAGCTACAACGTCCTGTGCTACGTAGATGGCCGTCTCTATGCAGCTGCCTGCCCCTCGAATAATAACCTTTGCATAAGGCCCTCTTAAAAGCTTTACACAGCGCTTGAGGTATACAACAGTCGGTACTCTCCTGGTAACGAAGACTTCGTTTGGGCGAATGGGTGGTCGTGGTAAGGGATTTCGCGATACGATCTCTGCGGAAACACAAATTGAAAAGCCTACACAAACAGGAAGTGTCCTCAACAACGCCTTGGCCCGGCGGCTCTGTGTGAAGGCCAGACTTTGCGTTGAGCCCAGGACGCGCTGCTGCTTAAGTCTGAGCTTCAAGTCACTTGCTCCCTTCTACGGGATACGTCCTATGCGCCAGAACACCGGTGCTGTAGGGCACTGTCCTGCTTTAGCTGTATTGGTCTGCCTTCACAAATGCGTTCTACGTGGACTAAGGATCTTTTGAAGTGGAAAACCCGCAGTCAGCCTTGGAAAACACGCAGTCAGCCTACCGGACCGGTCCTCCATATCTCCCCAAGGCCAATGAGTTGACGCAGGAAACTCCGTGATTCGCTCTTCTGCTGCACCTGACGCTTTACTCTGCTGGGCTTGTGTCTGTGGGCTTCGAGGGAACTGGACGAAATGGACTCCCCTGAGGCTTTGGGCGGAGAGCTGAAGAGTGGATATCGATAGCCTTTATACCGCAGACTTTTCGTCACCAGGTATGAATGCCACGGAACTTTGTTTGTCTGAACTTTTTTCATTCATTCAACCAAAGTTCCACGAGTGGATTTCCTGAAGCAACGACAGGTCATTCTGTAGGGCCCCTCGACACTGGCCTGGTGGCAAACTCAAGGCCTAGAGCAACATGAAAGAACAAGAAAATATCAATCACTACCTTTTCTAGGGAAATGTATTGCGAAAATGCAGAACGTAAGGAGAGTGAGGTGTGTGAAGTGGGATTGGAAGGATCGAGATTCAATTATGTGAAATCAGGTAACTGATTTGCAACTGGAAGCCCAGTCTTTGCTGCACTTGAACGAAGTGAGAGAGAAATAACGGGTCAAATATAACATATGCAAGTTGTTATTGATTTTCTGTTGCATTTAGTAAAAAAGCGCTCGGAAACACGAGGAGAGAAAAGAAGGTGAAGCCGACGACGGGGCTCGAACCCGCGACCACGAGGTTAAGAGCCTCGCGCTCTACCGACTGAGCTACATCGGCTGACCAATTCCCCCGCATTTGCGCCGAAAAAGCGAAAAATTCCTTTATCAGAAAACTAGCACAACTTAAGCATCATGACGCTGCGGTACAAGTTTCACAGAAACTCCGGAACTGTGACTAAGATGCTTGTCCCACAGAGCCTGTGACAGTGCTCTGTTGAGGGAATCGATGATTAGGTTGGCTGCACTCCTGCCCTGTCGCAACTTTCCTCGTTTGCACACTTCACCCCATACCTTCCTTCTCATAAACCGTCACTATTTATGCCACATACAGGGCTTCCAGCAGCGAAGCGAGCTGCTACCATGCCACTGCTCAGCCGAGGCTCGATCAGTCATGCTGGGGGACGAGCCAGACAAAGGATACGTAGCGTTAACACAGAGTGTCCCTGGCGTTATCTAAACGTATCGCTAGATGACGAGTGGCAGTACAAGGATGCCGCAGTGGATGGTGATGAAACGAACTGGATCCATGCTTCTACCTACGTTCATTTCGGTATGGCTAGAACAAACGCTGGCAAACCACAGTAACAGCGAACAACTATTTTGTATCAGCGGCCTCCGCGCCGTTCGGTCCCGAGAGGAATTAAGGAGGCAGAGGAGTTATTAACCGCATGGCGGTTTCCTTGTGAGTTGCAGCTCAGCAAATGCCGCGGCAGCCCGCTCGGCACGGGGCTCCGTAGCTGGCCGCCTCCGTAGCTGGGTTGACAGACACAAGAAACAAGCCACGGGAGGCGCAGGAAAGTGGATACTTCATGTTCAATATACGTGTTCTGGGAAGAGGAATGCAGCGTCCTTGTTGGTGAGGCGTTTATATACAGCAGCGAAAGTCCACAGTTTCTCCTCCAAGTTGTCTTTTGCCTTGTCCTTGGGGTCAAGGTGCACCTTCATCAGCTTAGACCCATCAGCGCGCACGCGCCACCTGCAAGAACTCGAAAAAGAAGTCCTTTTTCAACAAAAACCCCAACTTGGGAAACGCTGAAGCAAAAACAGGCGCAGCAAATGCTGCAGGGGAGAAAAGCCCAACTCACCTGCGGCCGACAACCTCAGAGGGTGCCACAATGTCCTCCAGCATCGCATCTTGCACGTTGGTGAGGGTCCTGGATCGCGGGCGGACCTTGAGGTTCTTGCGTTTATAGTCGAGACCCACGATGCTCCTCTGCGAACACCCGCACACACGCGGAAGCAGCAGCTGCTGGCCCTGCTGCTGCAGCTGGCACCGGCAGTGCAGCAGCTGGCGCAGCAGCCGGTGCAGCAGCTCCTGCTCCCCCGAAGAAAACGCACCTGCGCAATAATCACAACGTGCCTCTTGAGCTTCTTCTCGAGCTCCTGCACAAGCCTGGCGTGGATCCGCTTCACCACGTTCATGTAAACCCTGTAGGGCACAAAAATCACCAGCGCCGTCTTCCCCGAGGCGGGCACTTCGACGGGCTTGACTGCGCAGATGGTCAGCTCTGCCACTTCGGCCCGCAGTTCAGACTGGGCGCTCGACTGCAGACATAAAATCAGGAGAGTTAGAAAAACACTGAAGAGAATAAAGGAGCAATTCAATTATTAAATGGAAAACTTTGGTGGAACAGAAGATCTGGATCGCCACAGGAACAACATGTTCAACTTCGACGATTAAGTTGCAAGGGAAACGAAGTTCAAAGGGAGGCGCCGCTGGCACACCTCAATGTCTGCGAGGCACCGGTCCACTTCCTTCTCCACCTCCGTCGGCTGGCTGCCGTCAACCTTAACGATCCGCTGTCGAGTTGTCATTTTTTGGACTTTTCAATCTGCAGCCACACACGCCAAAGACAGCGAAGAGCCCCGCATGAGCTGCGGCAGACAACTTCAGGCTAGGCCAACACCGGAGACGATTTACACTCAACCGGGCGCAGCGGCGATGCACTAAAGTACCACACAGAACCTGCCCCACACCCAACAAGAACACACACGGCGCAGCGCCTCTACACTTCGGAGAAAGCCCGATCTGCACATGCAGCGCGGCACTGCGTTACGCCGCCTTCTTGGCTGACAGCATTAAGCTTTTGAAGCGGCAACAGATACACGTGCTAGCACACACATTCACGGTGGCGCGTGCGTGAGGAGCGTGGGCCAATTGGTCAACAAGCACTAGTTTCAGCCTTGGGAACGCGGGCAGCCAAAAACCCAGAGACAGCACCCAAATACCCGCTGCATTTATGGGGAAGAATGACAAAACAAACGAAGCCGAACTGAAAACAAAGAGCCTCAATACAGCTACTGTTGCTCGTGAAGCCGCAGCCCGGTCCTCAGCCCACAGTGATCCATCTGCTGCAGCTGCTGCAGCTCGGACCCCCGCACGAAAACCCCAGAAAGTGCTCTACGTTAAATTAATTAAGCAGCAAGAAGCGCAGTAAAGTATGAGAAACACCGTAAATGCATCTCGAGCAACATATCCCTTGTCCCCATGACCCCGCAGAAGGACTGCTGCAGCCCGCATATGCCTCAGCAGCGCACGGTGAAACAGCAAAAGTTCAGCAACTTACTCGAAAGCAGATATCCCCTCCGTGTTTTCCTATTTAAAGACGAAACATTTTCTCTCGCCTCGTAGTGGGGCGCTGCAGAGGTCATGCTGCCATGTCCCCACTGCAGCGGCTGCTGCACATGCAGCAGCGGCAGGCTGCTGCTGCTGCAGCTGCCGCGTGCTGTGCTGCTGCTGCTGCCGTGCAGCGTGTTTGTCCACCAACCTGCATTGCCGCTTCATACTTCTTAAAACTCACTTCCTTATCAAATCACTGACCCAATTAGGTGAATGTGCACATCACATTTTTCAGTACAAGTTTGCGGCGCGTAGCTCTGCTGCACTCTCTTAGCAGCAGCAGCACGTGCATGCGTTTCGAGCCGTGTCCTAGAGGCGACGCACAGCTTGCGTTCGGTACTGTCTGTTTCGCGTGTGCATTCAGCACATGCACGAAGACACGCGCTTCCAGCTACGTTCTTTAGGTGAGTTCGTTGGCCTTGCACGCCTAGGGAGCTGCAGCGACGACAACGGCAGTTGCAGTTACAAGCAGCAGAAGCACAGCCTATAGACAGCAATTGCGCGTGTCAGCGGCAACAGCAGCAGCAAAAGAATCGTCAGAAGCCAATGAGTCAGAGGGACTCGACGCTAAGGCCGCCATGGCAGGGGGACACCAGCATCAGCAGCAGCAGCTCTTGCAGCAGCTGCTGCTATTTTTCGACTTGCCGCCCACTTGCCGCTGCAGCCGCGCAGTCCGCATGCGCTATTTGCTGCTAGCGAAGCAAAGGCATCCGGATCAGCGGCCTGCTGCTGCTGCAGCGTCAGCAGCAGCAGACTTTGCGCAGCTACAGTGCAACTATGAGCGCCTAAAGGCACTCCTGGAGGGAGAAGCTGCAGCGACTGCCACGCAGTCCACTCATGGCCGATGGAAGCAGCAGCAGCAGCAGCACCAGCATTACCAGCGTCACCAGGGCGCCGCCAACAGAGAGCAATGGTGGTATCATCAACGGCAACAGCAGCAGCAGAGGTGGCAGCATTGGGAGGAGCAGCAACACCAGTGGAGGCAGCAGCAGGCCAATGCTTATAAATACTGGGAAGAGGAGCATTGGAAGGAGCAGCAGCAGCAGCAGCAGCAGCGACGCGCATACCACACACCCTTCACGGGCGCTGCTCGGGGGTTCGGACTTGCTTTTGGGATGACTGCTGCTTTCTGGCTCACAAATCCTCGCAGCAGCAGCAGCAACAGCAACGGCAACAGAAGGAGCAGCAGCAACGTGGTTGCTGATGGTCACATGCGGCAGCAGCAGCAGCAGCAGCAGCTGGCACAGCGGCAGCGCATGCGGAAGCAAAGGATGCTGAGCGAGTCGAGGCGAAAGCAGCTGCAGAAGCACATGCGGCTGCCTCTAGAAGGGGGCCCCCAGTCAGACTCAGAGGTCAACAGCAGCAGCAGCAGGAGCAGCAGCAGAGATAGCCAGCACCTGCAGCAGCGGGAAAAGGGGAAGCTGCTGAGCGGCATGGCTGCAGGGTCTGCGGTGGCTGCTGCAGCGCTTACAGGCCCGCATGCCAGCTGCAGCAACGCAGCAGGCCAGGACCCCAGTAGCGGCGAAGGCAGCAGCAGCAGCAGCAGCAGCAGCAGCTTGGCTGTGCCGCGGGACCCTAAGGCGTGGAGGGACGAGCTAATTAAGATTGGCCACCTGATGCAGCAGCCGGATGCTTTCTTTGACGACAGCATAATCGACAGCAGCAGCTACAGCAGCAGCAGCAGCAGCAGCAGCTACATGGGCCTGCCTTTTCACGCAGATGGCGGCTCGCCTGCTGACGCAATAAGACTAGCTGGCAGCAGCAGCAGCACTGGAGTGGAGGCAGCAGCAGCAGCAGCGTTGGGGAGCAGCCTATTCGATGACTCGCTGCCCCAAGGCCATTTGACTGCAGAGGGATCCGAAGATGCAGCAGCAGCAGCAGCATACTATTTACCCAGACGCAGCAAGACTGCGGGGAACATGACGGAAAGTGATGATTTCTATGCAACCAGGGTATGTTGCTGCTGCTGTTCGCTGTTTGCTGCTGCTGCTGCTGCAGTTGTTGCTGCTGTTGGTGCTGCTGCTGCTGCCACGATTTGCACTGCAGTCTTCCCCGCTATGCTGCGTGTCAGTGGCTTTCTTTACGCTTTCGCAGCAGCCGCTGCTGCCATAACTGCTGCTGCCGCAACTGCTGCTGCCGCAACTGCTGCTGCTGCTGCTGCTTGCTGCAGTACATACACCGCGCAGTGCGGGTGATGAAGCGAAGGAACTTTGAGGGCTTCCAGGGGCAGAAGCAGCAGCAAGAGCAAGAGGCGGAGAGCCAGCAGGAGGCGCAGCAGCAGCGGCTGGTGCTGCAGCCCGAGCCGCAGCAGCTGATGCTGCAGCGCCAGCCGCAGCAACTGCAGCAGCTGCAGCGCCTGGAGCTGGCGCACCCGCAGCTGCACACTGCCAGCGAGCTGCTGCAGCACCAGCTGGCGCAGCAGCAGCTAGTCCTCCAAAGAGAAGATGTGGGCCTCCGGCCCCCACACTCGGGGCCTGTTTTTGCATGAAGTAGTAGCAGCAGGCCAAAGAAGGGGCATTTGCTTCCTCGGTTTTTTTGGCTTGCCTCCGGTTTTTCTGTCCTCAGCTAGCTAGGCGCGGCCCGCCCCAGCTCGCCCCAGCTAGCCAGCTAGCTAGCTAGCGTAGCTAGCTAGCTAGCTACGCAGCTAGGCGTCTAGCTGCGAAGTTCCATCCGCAGCCAGCTAGCCAAGCTGCTGGCGTTTATTTTGTAGCCACCCCCGTGGGCATCAGGGAGCAGGCCCTTTGGGCCACAAGTGCAGCAGCAGCAGGCAGTTTGCTGCTGGCTAGCTAGCTGCGGGGAAGGCCCCACCCCAGGTGGCTAGCTGGCTGCCGAGCTTGCACAGCTAGCCGGCGGGCGGGAGGCCCTGCACGTGGCTGGTGAGCGAAACTAGCTAGCTAGCTAGCTAGCTAGTTAGCTAGCTACGAGCTAGCTCGGAGCTCTAACTCTAGGGAACAGGTTGCAAGTTTTTTGGTCTATTTGCTGCCAATAGCTCTGCTGCTGCAGTGCACCAAAAGCTGCACCCCACAGTTTATTCCCTTGCGTCTCTGAGGCAATTGGCTCTGGCACTGGCTGCCCTTGCGGCGCAGCAGCAGCTGCAGCAGAGCTGCAGCAGACGCAGCAGCTGCTGCAGCAGAGCTGCAGCAGACGCAGCAGCAGCAGCTACGGGAGCAGCAGCTGCTGCTCCCCGCGGTGGCAAATGTGCTGCCAGCGCTGGGCCTACAGGTCATCTCCCTCTTCCATGGCCATGTCGGCGTCTTGGTCTTTTTCTTCTTTTACCTCTGCCTTTTCTTCTTCCTCTGTCTCTTTTGCTGCTGCTGCTGCTGCTGCTGCTGCTGCTTCTTTTGTTGCTTCTGCTTCTGCTGCTACGTCCTTCGCCGCCTCCCCGGAAGGCGCAGCACTCTCTTCTGCGTTGTCCGCCCTCAGTGTGGGGCATACCATTTGCTGCAGCACAGCACACTGAAGCAGCAGGCCCTATGCGGCCACGGCAAACGAGCTGCTGCTGCTGCTACGCCCACCCTGCTGCTGCTGCTGCTGCTGTTGCCAGACTCACATTCAGGCACCTGTAGCGAATACGCCGGATGCTTTCGTTCTCGGCCACAGCGAAGTAGGCCAGCCTGCGAGCAACCCAAGGCTTGGCTAAAGCGCAACGCCTTCTATAGGCGCAGCAGCAGCAGCAGCAGCAGCAACAGCAGCTACACTGCTGCAGCAGCAGTTACACCCGCAGCAGCAGCTAGTCAGTCACCTGCTGTAGTGGCCCACGTGAGACGCCAGTGTGTCACGCTGAATGTTTATGCCCCAGTCCCTGCGGAGATGCAGCAGCAAAACAAATGGTGCCATCAGCAGCAGCTGCAGCAGCTGCTGCTGATGGGCAGCAGCTGCAGCAGCACAACGCAAGCTGAGCCTTCGTGCCTGAGTGGGGCGAGAAGCTTCAAGTGTACGTACAGCCGCGTGGTGTCTGCATTCCCAGTGCCGGGATATTTGCTCTGCAAATGCTGCAGCTGGGAATGGATGGTAAACCTGTCCATGTTCGACATTTTCGCTTGCTGCAGCAGTAGCACAGTAGCAGCAGCAGAAGTCCACAGCAACAGCAGCGGCTGCCGGCACGGCAAATGGCGAGTTAACCGGGAAGGCTGGCCGCCACGTTAAACAAAGGCACGGCGGGCAGCTCCTCGTGCTGTTCTCGCTGCTGCTGAAGTCGCTGCAGCAGCTGTTGTACTGCTGGTGCTGCTGCTGTCGCTTTTGCTGCTCTGGCGTTGTTGCTGCCGCTGCTGCAGTGGCCTTTGTTGCTGAAAATGGCCCTTAGTACTTTATTTTTTCTTAAGGAAGGCGACTAGGGCCCTAGGGAAAGCCAATCTGGGGAGGCCACGCCTCAGCGAGAGCAACACTGGATACAGCAGCTGCAGCAGAAGGCCCTATCTCGGGATCTTTCAGCCTTTTGCCGCAAAAAGGAACAAATAAAGAGATTCTTTTGCTGTATAGTGGGAAGCGATCGACAAAGCAGAACAGCTTTTGCAGTTCAAGGACTTGAAGGGGAGAGCAGTGGCGGCTGAGCTGCTGCAGCACAGACACCAAACAATAGCCGGGAGCCGCACAGAAAAAATCGATTAATTTCAACGCAAGTCCTTAAAGCCTCAAAGTTCTGCTGTTGCTCTGTATTCTGCTGCTCTGAAGCTTCGCTTCCAGCAAAAACCGATTGTGCTGCATGCAGGCTGTGGCGGCAACCCGCATGCAGCAGCAGCAGCCTCTGCAGCAGCAGCTCTGCCCGTCGGCTGCAGTCCTTACAGGAAATTCAACAACTACACACTAGCCAAGCGTCAACACTGAGGGAGCGGGCCCAGGAAAACAGCGCCGAACAGCCAGTTGGGTAGTTTCACTTACCACCAGCAGCAGCACTATGGCAGCAACAACTGTGCAGCAGAAATCAATGCACTAACCGCAACTGGGACACCAACGGCCACTAGAACTGCAGCAGCTGAAGCAGCAACATCCGTGGAGGCCGTGAGGCCGAGACAACCCCTGTCGTGTCTTGCTGCGCGGAACCAGGGGTTGCTGCTGCAGCTGCTGCCAGGGGTTGCTGCTGCAGCTGCTGCCGAGCAGAAGGGACCGCAGCAGCTGCTAAGCAGTAGCGGACTAAGCCGACAGGCTAGCAGCAGAAGCAGCAGCACTCGCCGCCGATTTTGCCGATGCAGCTACTGCTGCAGCAGTCTGAGGATGAGCCCTTAAAAGAGCACACGCACTCCACGGAGGCTCTGCAGCCGCAGCTGTAGCTGCTGCTGCTGCTGCTTGTTGTGGGTGGGTGGCCCCAGCCACTGAAATGGCACGGGAGAATCCAGTTCAGCATCTGCTGCTGCTTCCGCTGCTGCTGCTTTTGCTGCTGCTGCCGAATAGGGCCGCTGCCTGGATGTCTGGGGTGCACGCTCCGCTGCAGCCAACTTGGCAGTTGACAGCAGCACCAGCAGCAGCATCAAGTGCAGCACGGCAAACAAAGCCAGCAGCAACAGCAGCAGCAGCAGCAGCAGCAACAGCGGCAGTTGAGGCCCCTTCAGCTGGCTTTCTGCACTCCTTCTTGCCTTTGCAGCAGCTTCATGGGCGGACAAGCCCCAGCAGCAAGAACCCCACAAGCTTCAGCAGCAGCGCTCTGCTGCAGCAAATGGCATCCAGCAAGCCGAAGTCAAGGGCCCCTGGGACGCGGCAGCTGCAGCGCATGCGGCAGCAGCAGTATGAGCTGCGCGTGGCGCTGCAGCAGAAGAACAGGTGTCTGTACACCCCAGTGCCCCCGCAGCTGCAGCAGCACCAGCTCGAACAAAGACTTCCCACTCACCTGCAGCAAATGCGAGTGCCCCTGAAGAAGCAGCCGAAGCGAAATAGAAAGCTGACGGAAATGCGCACAAGACTGGCCTTTCGGTTTGTGCAGCAGCACCGAGAGCAACTGCCCGAGCTGCTGCAGCAGCAGAAGGCTTTGCTGCTGCACCCAGAGCAGCAAGAAGCGGTTAATGCTGCTGCTCAAGCGCATGACCGAGCCATATATGACGGTGTTTGGTGCGGCTCACGACACTGTGTCCGCTGCTGCTGCTGCTGCTGCTGCTGCTACTGCTGCTGCTGCTGCACTTGCTGCTGCGCGTTTGCTGCTGAGGACCAAGTACTGCATAGTGTGTACTTACCTCAGGTGTTCTTTCACTGCCACTCGAGTCGTGCCGCGACTGGCTCTGCTGGCGCGGCAGCAAGAGCAGCGGGCACGGGAGCAGTTTGAAGCTTTGCAAGAGCAGCAGCAGCTGCTGTTGCTGCAGCAGGAGGAGGTAGAGCGCCAAGGCGGGCGTGGCCTGCTGCAGCAGGTGCAGGGAATGCACAGGCGGAAAAAGGCTTCACTAGAAACACACAGCGCTTTCGTCCTCACAGAATGGCAGCAGCTGCATGCCTTGCTGGGTCTTCGCGTCCCAGTTGAAACGCTAGTGGGGCCAGCAGCAGCAGCAGAAGCAGCGAATGCAGCTGCGAAGATGCGGAAGCTTGCAATTCAAACACGGAAGGTAACACTTTTCTTAAAGATTCCCGATTGGCTTCGGCAGCAGCAAGGGCTGCTGCTGCTTCTTTACGCTGCTGCTGTGGCTGCATTTGCTGCCACTTTGGCACGCTTGCACCAGCAGCAGGTCTCATGTAGCGCAGCAGGAAGTGCTTTATGCACATACGACAAATTTTCTTTACTTGACAGAATGCCCTTATGCTTGCTCGCATTGTGTCTGTCCTGCTGCTGCTGCTGCTGCTGCTTTGCAGCCGTTCTTGCAGTTTTTGGTGGACTTACAGTTCGTCACTGAACAGCAGGAAGACCTGGTGCAGCAGCCACCAGAGCACTACTGCAACTCCCTGCTAGAGCAGCAGCAGCAGCAGACTCAAGGCATAGAGGGAACAAATGATTTCACAGCAGCTGAGTGGGAGCAGCAGCAACAACAACAGCACCAGCTGCTGCAGCGGCAGCAGCACGAGAGATCCATGCGGGATTTCCTGTCCATGGCCTCGCCTGTGCGGTCTGGCCGTCTTGCAGCTGACGTTCGTGCCTTTGCGGAAATGCTTGAGGTGATGCTGCTGCAGCTTTTGATACTTATGTTGCTGTAGCCCCCAAAGTCGCTGCTACATCTTCTGAAGGAGCCCAGCGGGAATGCTACTATGTTTGCTGACGCAAACACCCCACCAATGTCGCGGCAACATCTTCTGAAAGAGCCGAGCAGCAGTGCTACTATGTTTGCTGACGCAGATGACACCTCCGCCTGTGAGCGAGGACGCCCAAGGCCTAGTAACAGCGCTGCAGGAACTTCATAGGGAGAATTTCACGCGTAAGTGTACACGCGGCCCCAGTGGCAACAGAAGGCATCTGCAGCAACTGCAGCAGAACAACCAGCCACGGTAACAGCAGATTCATCAGGAGAAGCAACGCAGATCGCGGCTGCACTGGTCGCATCAGCAACTGTATCGGTGGCAGCATCACCAGTGGCAGCCTTTGCGCTTTGAAGAAGCTCACTGGGGCGTTGAGATCCAGCGCGCAGTAGCAAATTGAGTGGAAACTCCTCGAACGCCTTCGGAAATGTGTCTGCGGGTGATGTTACGTCTTGCTCTAAATTACTTGTGCTGTATCTGTGGTTTATTCTTTTCACAATTGCTGAAGTGATAGGTAACAGGCCCCTCTGTGGAAAATTTGTGTGTCAGGTTTCTTGTCTCGGGCGTATAAATTTTCAAAAAGTTGGTCTCTCTCGGGGAGGCACTTTCTGCTGGCAGTAGCCAGGCGGCAGCAGCTGCTGCCGCGACGACCTGCTGCTTCGGCGTGGGACGCAGACACGGACAATTTAGAGGCAAGTGATGCTGCTGCTGTCGTTCCTACTGCTGGTGTTGGAGAAAAGCGAGAAATTGCGTTCTCCACACATTGCGACATAAGCCATCTTTCCTTGCCGAGGGCGCACGCAAAGCTAACTGCTTTTGCGGGCAGCAGATTCAGCAGTAGCTGCAGCTGTAGAAGCAGTTCCGTGGTGTCTTATCTGGCGCATTGCTGAGTCGCAGGTGGCGATCGACTCTTTGGCTCTTCTTTGGAGGCAGCCCCCCTTTGCCGCGTCCGTTGATGAGCAGTTTTTTCAAGAAAACAACGAAAACAAGCAGAAGTTAGAACAACAGCAACAGTCGTTGCCCTACCACCAGCAGGTGTTCCTTGAAGAGTTGGACGGGGCAGATGTGCATTACCGCCAGGCGCTCGCAGAGCCACTGCTCCGCGCAATACACGAGAAGGCGGGCCCTATCCTTGGAGCGAGGCCCCAAGTATAGCTAATTTTTTGCTAGAAAGGTGGCTGGCTAGCATAGTAGAGCTGGCAGCCAGTGCGGAAGTTTCTTTCTTGTCAGCTGCTATCTGCAGTTTTGAGGCTGTCTGATGTTTCCTGCTTGAGCCTCTAAATAGTCGAACTGTACGGGATTAAATGCTTTTGACTGCGCTTATTAGAGGCTTCATCTTTCACAGTCCATGGTTTAACAAGGGAAACAGACGCGGAAGGCAAGGGTGCGCCTTTCCGGGGCTCTCAGGCTTCTATGAAACCGTCTTCCCAGATAGATCGCTAGCTGGGAAAACGGCTAGCCAGGTACCCTTCTGTTTAGTCAAGTACGCTAGCGAGATGGTACAGCAAGGTATCCAGCTCACCAGTAATTAGTTGGCTAACTGGGAAGACTCCAGTGGCTGGGACCTGAATGCATTCCCTTCGGGCTCTCCTGTGATTTCGCCGTGGACTCCACGCCACTGCAGCAGCAATGGCGAACGCAAAATATCATTCAGTCAATAAAAGAAAAAGACTGGGCCTGAGAGCTATTTAGGTAGCAGCCTAGATGGGCAGCTTAGCATGGAGCTGGGATGCGAGGTAAGGGCTCACTCTGTACTCCCACTCCTCGCGAGCCTCATCAGCTTGCTGCCGGAGCCCGTCGTCTATAAAGCTCGGGGGAAATGCCTGTAAAATGGACAGAAAATAAGCAGAGGGAATAACAGCAACGGCAATATCAAGAATAAAGGCAAATATTAAGGGGACGGGAGAAGGGACGTAATTAAAATAATTAGGAGCCACACCATTTTAATGGACAACAGAACTAAAAGAATGCACAAGCGAAGAGGCCACCATCAACAAGCAGACATGGCAAGAGGCGCAAACAGCAAGATCGATACAATCCAAGGATGATTATGGAGGGAGCAGGAACGGTAGAAATGAAAATATTGGGGGCTGCAGGTCCAGAACAAACCAAACTCGGCAGGAGGGCTAATTAGTCAAAAATCGAAGGAAAGAGCACGGAATTTGACACAAAGAGAGATGAGGAGGTGGGTGCTTATTTTACCCTCACGAGAGAGCGCTGGGTGATGAGGACGTAAGGCAGCTTGAATGCCGCGTAGTACACCGTAGGCTAAGTACAAACACACAATATGTAATAATGTATACCCGAAATATACAGAACTGCACGCAGGCGAATGCTTGAATCGTGTGTCATTCGCAGACGGGCCTCTACACTGGCCAGGAAGACAGCAACCAAAGCAGGGGTAGCAGCAGCAGCTTCGTAGCAACACGACGGAGTGACTGGCTGCAGACCTCTTGTAGGATGACAGTGCTTCCGGGACACAAATGGAACGTCTCAGAGACGGAGGAATGGACAGAGCACACCACTTCGCCCGTCGGGTCCTTCAAAAGGAACAGATGGCAAACAACATACAAATAAGCATGCAAAGGCTGGCGCGAGGTGAGGCACAAGCGGATAGGCAAGAGGTGCAAAAAGAAAACAAGAAATTCATGCACATCAAGAAGACAGATAGAAGACAGACGACAGAAAGACGGAGTAGCGAGCAGGAGACCCAAGGATAGAGGGCATGCAAAGCCAGAGAAATACTAGAGGCGAGCATCAAAAAGATGAATGAAAACATTTAAGGGGGACATTTGCCAAGTAGTATATGGAAACTGTACATAAATAGACAATTCCGAAGTAGATTCATGCATTTTTTGGCTGCCGTTTGCCTGCATGTGTTGCACCTGACGAGAATAAGATTCTGTGTTGTGTGCCGCAGTCACTGCATATGAAAAACAGATAGGCAGATAGTTGCCAGTTATATTCACAAGCATTATGCGCAGATTTTCGCTGCTTACAGAGCTACATCATGTAGAGCCAATTACAACTGGTCTTCGAATACATTACGCATATCTTCTTCCTCAAGTCTAAACGGATGCACGTAGGTGTAACAATTTTCGCGTGTCTGTATAGGTCTGCGAAATGTTTGCCAGTTCGATAGGCCGGAAAGGACATTTCCTGTTAACTCAAGGGAGAGTAGAAATGCTTGAACAGCTCGTTAAAGCTGGATCCCACTTACAGCGGCAACCAGCAACCGGTCCGTCAGCGTGCCTTCATCGTCGCCCATTATTGCGTACTTCAAAAACAAAAGCAAGTGCGGCACCTGCAGCAGCAACGACGGCAGCAGCTGCAGTTTCTAGCCCAAGCGATTTTCGTCCCGTCGGTAATTTTAAGGAGACTTGTCCTCGGCAGTTGATGCATCTTGCCCTCACCTTCGTCACTGGCGAGTCGCAGTAGCGCAGCACAGCGGAAACATTTGATTCCACAAGAAAAGACATGCTGCAGCAAGAAACAGCAGCAGCAACAGCAGAGACCTACTGCAGCGGTAAAGTACGGCAGCAGCAACTCCCAGCAGCAGTAAAACTCAGGAGCGGCGGACAATTTCGCCATATCGAGGCAGACCTAAAGACTGACCGATTACTCATATTTCTCTTTCAGGTTCGTTTTGTGTTTGCTACTGAGAACCTTACATGCGAGGACAGGGAGAGGGAGACGGAGTTAAGCCTAAGTGAAATGCTGCAGCCGCAGTGTAGATACACCCAAGCAAGGCCTAATTATACGTATGCTCAACTCTGTAAGAGCCATGTGTGGAGAAAGCTGAAGTTCGAATTCGGGAGTAGTTGAAGCCGCATCACAACTGCAGCAGCAGCAACAGCAGCAGTAAGAGAAAAATGTTACCGTCGAATGGGAAGCCTAGGAAGAGAACCGCGCGAACCCAGGAAGCAGAGTGCTGCAGAGGTGCTCTTTGCTCATTTGCTTCATCAGTCCACCCGTTCATTGTTGTTACTGCTGCAGCTGCTGCTGCTGTGTCGCAGTGGCGTAGCCCTAGCCAGGCACCACCCCAGCAGCCTGGGCAGGATGTGAACCCCGGTGCAGCAGCAGCAGCAGCAACGGCAGCAGCAGCAGTCGATAACGACTGGGAGCTGTCAGCAGACCGAATGTGGCCCTTCTCAAGGGCAAACGGGGAGTCCCCTGCTAATCCTCTGCACAGTCAGCACAAGCACTGATCCTAGTTCCTACACTCTTAACCAAATTGCGTCTCTTTTAGTTGAACAGTGCTCAAGCCCAGCAGCGCAGCAGCAAGAAATAAGAGCTTAAAGCTTGAGGGGATGAGCAAACTGAGACAAAGGTGGAAAAACTCTGCAAAAAAACCCACCTAATTCTTTTCCCCTTCTCCTGCTGCTGTCGCCGCCGCAGCAAGCGGCCTGCAGGGCCGGGGAGGTCTGGCTCTGCTGCTGGCGGCATCAGCACGGAGGGCTGCTGTCGCGCTGCTGACTGCAGCACTGCTGCAGCAACTGCTGCTGCAGCAGTTGCTGCCTTTATTCCTTCGAAGGACAGCTCCTCTCGCTTGCAACTGCTGCTCTTGCTGGCGTTGCTGCTGTCGCCTCCAGGGTCTCCTGCATGCGGGTCTGTGGAGGGCCACGCTCTAGGATTCCAGTTGCTGCTAGCTGCTGCTGGAGATCTTGTTGCTGCTACTGCTGCTCTGGACAAACCCCATACTCGCTTTGTCCGCGGCACAGGTGTTGCTGGAGTTGCTTGGTCTCCCTCAAGTGCGCCGTACTTCAGCCTATCGTCGTGCTGCTGCTGCGATTGTTGTCGTTGTTGCTGCTGCTGCTGCTGCAGCCCCCGTTGCCACTGCCGACGCCGTGCCTGATTTGAGGGCTCCCATGGCTTTGGCGGAAGCAGTTGGGGCTCCTGGCGGTCGTCGCTTTCAGACTGGGTCTGCTCCCTCCACTGCTGCTGCTGTTGTTGCTGCTGTTGCTGCTGCTGCTGCCACTCCGAGGCTTGCGTCATTGGCCCCCATCGCGACAAGCTCTGAATTCTCTGTTGCTCCTGAAGTTGAGGTGGCTGCTGCGGGTATGGTGAGGAGCTGCTGGGGGACCCTGATGGTTCTGACGGTCCGCTGTTGGGCTGCTGCTGCTCATGCCCCTGCTGCTGCAGCAGCAGCTGCGACTGCTGCTGCTGCTGTAGGTCCTGTTGCCATTGCCGACGCCGTGCCTGGTTCAAGGGCTCCCATGGTTTGGGCGGCGGCAGTTGGGCCTCCTGGCGGTCGTCGCATTCAGACTGCCACTGCTGCTGCAGCAGCAGCTGCTGCTGCTGAAGACGCTGCTGCTGCCACTGCGGCGTCTCGTTGCCTAGTTGGTGGAAGTACTGTTGTGATGGGTCCTTTTGTAGCTGCTGGTAGCCGTCCTCTCCAGTGTACATGCACCGTTGCTGCCAGCGAGACTGTCCTGGGCCCTGTGTCTGCTGTGAAGTGTCTATGGGACGTTGCTCTTGCTGCTCCCCTGTTGCATGCCAAGAGCGCTGCTCAGCTTGCCGCTGACTCCACTGCCACGGTTGCTTCTGCTGCTGCTGCCAGCTGAACGGGCTACCCTCCGCGTGCATTGCACAAAGGGAAGGGGGTAGGCAGAAGTAACAGTAGATATGCCATCAGGCCGCCACTCTAGCACTGTCTGCGTCCTTCACTTTTCCAACGAAGACCACGTAAGCAGGGGCGCTAAGATTGTGAGGCCCTTCGTCAGGTGCCAGTGCCGACTAAGGGGGTGTTGGGGTCGGCGAGCGTTTGTGCTCAATCTGCGCCCCTTGCATGACTTAGAAGAGTCAGAAGTGCCAATCTTCTTCGTATTAAATAACGTACAATATCTGTTTGCTGGGGGGTACGGCAGTGAGGGCTGCAGCGGAAGGCGATGCCATTTAATTCAACCGCCCATGCAAGACCGCAGCAGGCTGGGCAGCGGGGCCCCTGACGGCTGCATTCTGTTCAATGTCATGTAGAGGTGATAATTTATGCTCATTGAAAAATCTGCTTTGAATTTTCTGCACTTATTTGACAACTTTTCGCCTAAGGGACTGACCAGGAGTTCCCCGAGCTGTTCATCAACGTTCCGTTACTCACTCGATTTCCGGTGACTGAACGTTGAACGAGAGAGGAAAATCATGAATCCAAGTGATGAATCAAAGAGGATTGCCGTAAGATTAAACACACTTCTTCCACTTTTGGTGATCATAGTAGGCGGAAGTTTCCCGCAGTCCTGCCTTTATCTAGATACACATGATTGAGATGCCGATGCTCTGGGCTCCATTGTTGGCTCTCAGACATTCTCATTGAGAAAAGTCTACTTATGTGACTTAATTTTCTAGCATTTCTACGTACTACTGTTTATCTGGAATTTTTCTCCCATGGTTCCACGCCTGCATGCCCTGCTGTGGGCCTCCCTATCTTGGATTTCAATGATTTCGTGGCACAGAAGCCATTCCTCTTCTATCGTTTCCATCGCATTACTCATCGTCATATCGTTCGTCTTTCATCAATTTATGCATAGATTAAAATTTAAGCCGCCCACTGGGGAATCACCCTCAAGCCCTTGACGACGCGCCTGCCGCTGCATGCTCGCAACTTCAGGCCAGTGAGGCGGTGAACACATGCATCAAGTCTGGAATGAAAGTAGGCCTTGGAACAGGCTCAACGGCTTCGTTTGCAGTGGAACGTTTGGCAGAGAGAATCCGACAGGGGGAGCTCACAGACATCAGCTGCGCATCCACTAGTGAGGCGACTCGCAAGCTCGTGAGACCCAACAGCAAGCAGAGCGACACCACCTCCTCTCAGCACATGAAAACGCTCATAATTTCATGTCCGTCTGCCAGCAGTAGCAGGCGGCGCGGCTTGTATAGAGTGCCGCGCTGTTGCTGAACAAGACACTTGCATTTCATTGTGTTGTGACCCTGCAGGCAGAATCCCTTGGCATCAATGTAATGTCCCTCGACGAAATTAGCTTGCCTCTGGACGTGACCATTGACGGCGCCGACGAAGTGCTGAAGAATGGCTCACAGTAAGGACTAAAACTCATGTACACTGAGGGGTGTAGGGGCCTAGCTAGGGCTGCATCGCAACAAGCTTGAGGTCCAGCACCGACGTGAACATTTTTTGAAGGGGAGCGAGCATGGAATTCCGCGGTTGCGTTTTTCTGTTTTGTTCCTGCTGCTGCACGCTCTGTTTTTGGTGGCACAGGCTGGTGCTGATAAAGGGTCGGGGTGGCGCTTTGCTGCGGGAGAAGATTGTTGAAGTGAACTCCAAAGCGTTTATTTGCGTGGGTCTAGGAACGTCCTTTATATGAATGCGCACAAGCTCACGAAAAATACGTTGCGGCTGCCTGCACAGACGCTCCCGCACGACTTGTCTGTTCGGCATTTAGTAATACTTATCTGTTAGACAGTTTCCTCTGCCTTCCTTTCTCCGGAAGATCGCTTTAGTGCTGCTTCTGTAACGTTTTCATGCTTAAGGCTTGTGGTGAGCTGCATGCTTATTTCTAATGCTGTTGCTTCTTCAGGTGGCCGACGAAGGCAAAGTCGTGCAGCCGGACTCCTTCGGGACGACGGGAGCAGTTGCACTAGAAGTCGTGCAATTTGGAGCGCAGGCGACGCGGCAGGCCGTGCTTTCCGCCGTTGTTTCCGTCCTGGGTGGAGAGGTCTTAGAGGCAGAGGAAGAGACTGCAGAGAAAGCAGCAGAAGGGCTAGGCGTGTCAGCGGTGTTCAGGCATCATGAAAACAAGGAGGAGTTGTTTGTCTCAGACAACGGAAACTTCTGTCTTGATTTGTTCTTTAAAAGACCTATCCCTGATCCACAAAAGATGCACGACAGACTCATCAACGTAAATCCCCAGTCCTTTGCTTTAACCCCTAAATCCAAGTTTTGCAGCAATCTCTGGATCGTCTGCTTTACATTGTGGTAACCTCTTTGGAGTGATTGTGACCTTGTATTTCGTGCCGCTTAGGCTTTTGTCTTCCTTATATATGTTCTTGCAGCGGTTTGTCCTGGTGGCTCGTCGTTGCTGCGGTTGCTGCAACAGCACCCACAGTAGCTTTGCAGTATGACCCTGATTCGTGCAAGACCTTGAGTGTGACCGTCCTTTTGAGTGTTGCTGCCCACGCGTGCGTGATAATAAGCACCAGCGTATAAATTCCATCTCGGGACAACAAGCTGTGTTTGGCGTACGCTCACTGCAGATGGTGCACATACACGCTATCTTGCTTGTTCTTTGCTTACTCCGAGCTTTTTGCGCTTTTACGTCCTTCAGGTTGTTGGCGTTGTCGAAACAGGCATTTTTATCGGCATTAGTAAATTGTGCATCATCGGACACTCCTCGGGCACCACAACAAGGCTGGCTGTATGAAATCCTACTCAGGTTATACCTCAGCTAGCCAGCTACCTGCGTAGACGGTCAGGTAGTTGCCTACGCTGGCTAGTTTTTCACTGTTTTTCGTCGACATCTATCCCGCCGTGTCGATGTTTTAGTCCCCTGCAGGCTTTTACTGAGGTTTTCTGGAGTCCTCGTAGCCTGCCTAGGTGTTTGGTTTAGGAGAGACAGGTCATAGCCCTTCAAGAAGTATTCATTTGTAAATGGCGAAGCGGAGCTTGTTAGAAACGCACCAGCAGCCCCTGAAAGCTTTCAATGGCCTTCAGAGCCCCGTAAAATTCCTGTGTGTTTCGGGGCATCTATGGGCATTTTACACTGGTTCAAGCTAGGGGTGGCAGGTGAAAAGCATCGCACGCTCGTTTGTTTTGTAACAAGCGCGAAGCAGTTGGCTTTACTGTTTGGCTTAAGAACTTGCTCTTTCAATTCTGTTTATTTCCGGCTCTATCGGTTTTACGCGTTTTCTTTTCAATTTCCACCTTTTCTTTTTTTCTGGCAGTTGTAGACACTGCTGTCTGCAATTGCTTCAGTAGCTTTTGTCGCATGGGCAGCGCCCAGGGAGTAACGAGTAGCAGCAGCATCAGACACTAATTGTTTCATCTCAAGTCACAAAGCTTCGCCGTATAGCGGCAAAGGAAATCGCCTGAATACTCTTGATTGAAACTGCCTCTACTAGTTAGCTCGGTAGCGTATGTAACGAGGCTCGCTCGTTTTGCAGTGTTAGTGCAGTTGGTGGACAAGCAAATAGAGAAAGTACAATGTATTCCTTTATTTGTCTCGCAACTCATACAAAGTTGGCGCCTTGCGTCACCGACGCAGCTCTGGGGCCCCCAGTGTTTGCAGCAGTGCTTTCACAGCCTGCTGGGTCTGACAGCACTCTGCAACTGTGGTACTTCCCTGGTTGGAGCTACCTGCTGCCTCACCAGTTGCTGCATTCGCTGTCGTATCTTCTTTCGTTTCCGCCAGTTGGCGGCCGCAGCAGCAAGCACACTTTTCACTTGCCACTGTTTCGGTGGAGTCGTCTACCGCTGCATTTGGTGCTTTAGCAGCCGTGGGAGGAACCACTGGTGAGTGGAGAGCGGCAAGAGATTGTTCAAACGATGAGGTCACTTGTTGCAGCTCCTGCTGCAGGAGTAGCCTGGCCCCCTTAGCTGTTGCATTCAGCTGAGACAAGAAAGTGAGAAAACCTGCAGTCAGATAAACGCGATATGCAATTCTGCAACAAAAAGCGGAAGCGTCCACTCCATTAGGAGCCTTTGCTTCAGTTTTCGCTGGTGGTGCTGCCTGGCGGGTTTGGCAGCAACAGCAGCAGCTGTTGCAACGAGATGCTGCAAGGGTGGAGAGGTGAGAAGCAAGGGCCTTTAGAAGCTGCAGCAGGAGCTGAGGGTCGATGTCGACGGAAAAGATGCGTTGCAGCCCTTCCTGTGGCTGCTCAAGCAGCCAACTGTGCACAAACCTCGACACGCGTACAGATTGCTTTTGCTTCTACACATCACCTCGCTGGTTTTTCTATCAGTGTATCAAGTAACTAAGTAAAAGGGGAATGCCTCGCGGAATGAAAGGCACCTGCACTGTCCATCTGGGTCCTTGTCGCGCGCCTGCCACTGTCTGCTTAGTTGCGCTTGATTGCGTATCTGTGCATTCTCATCAGTGGCTTTGCTGTTGCTGCTGTCTGGATCGGAAGCTCCAGGTGCTAAGTCAAGAGTAGTCACTCTAGCAGCATGCGGGTTGAGCTGCCTCTCTGCCTGTTTGCTGAAGTCGTCTCTAGCAAGAGGCCTCAGGTGACAGCCGTCTACGAGGGCTTTGAACTCTCCATAGTTGGAAGCAGAAACAATAGCACGCTTCTTAGTCTCGTCCTCGTGTTTCCGTCTCTGGTCTTTAACAGCGGCAGCGCTGACCTGGCGTCGAAAGAGGCCCTCAAGCCGAGGATCCAGAGGCATCGTGGTGGCTAGGAATCAGGTAAAGAGATTCACAGTTCCAGCTAGAGCCCAATGCCAGAAACCTCAGCGAAACTGTCCTCTGCGGCCAGCAGAACTAACTAACCCCAGGTGCTGACTACTTTAGATTTGCTGCGGGCAGCCAAGCGACAGTTGTGCCAGTGCTCGCTGTTTGTCTGTTGCTGCTAATCTATAGGTGCAGTATCGCTAGTTTACTCCATGGTGTTACAACCAACTTAGAGCCTCCACCTCGCCAGCAGGTGCGGCTGCAGTTTGATCGACCTCCCCTCGGGGCTTATATTCAGCTCCACTTATTTCACTAAGCTACTCATATGTCGTGAGACACATTTAAAGCACCTGAGGGCCCCTCTAAAAGCACCAGCAACTGGAGCCCTACGAGACTGCCAGCATGCCTGCTAATATACTCTGTTGCGCACACGGCGAGGCAGAGTTGTGTATCAACAAGTATTAGTGCCAGCTTGTGTTAAATAAGCATTTATTCTTCAGCGCATAAAATGCAAGGGCAAAAGCTGAAGAGCCAAATTTTTCCAGTCAAGTGATGCAAGAAGCAGAACGTTTCGATGCCTCCAGCTCCTCAGTAGCGCACCGACCGCGGGACCCCCTCAAGGGCTGTCTTCCTCTCAATAGGGAAGAAAACTCTATTTTTAGCATTTCCTGGACATTATCAAATAATCTGCGTATTTTTTTAAGTTAATTTTCACTGCATTGATGCGAGGTTCCCAATTTAGGTATTGCAGACGGCGACAACAGCCAGAACCCGGCGCGTTAGTAGTCCAACGGTTAGGATTCCTGCCTTCCAAGCAGGTGACCCGGGTTCGACTCCCGGCTGACGCATCTTTTCTTGCTTTTGTCGTGAATACGACTCCCTGTAAGGCTTTCCAGTTTTGTTTAACGTTAATAGCGACATGTCTAAGCACATTCCGTCTATGTAGCAGTCCACGGCCTGCAGAGGCAGATAAAAATTGCACACAAGCAGTGAAGAATAGGAAATCGACGAGCTATGACGTATGCGGAGAAGGCGAACATTAACTGAGGCTACAAGACCACGCACATCAGGGCGCATTGCCTCGAGTGCCTTTGTGCCAAAAGACCTCCCTGTTCCTGCCAAGCCCTGACTGCTGCTGCCGCTGCGGCTCTTTCTGTTACGCCGCTGCTGGAGATAGAAACTGCAACTAACTGCGCTTGCCGCAGCTAGGAACAAATGTGGCAACGGCTGCCCCCCTCAGCTACAGCTACTCAAGCCCTTTAGCACGGCTCCAAGTCGTGTCTGAGTGCCCTTCCACAGTCGCAGCTAGCTGCAGCGAGCGCTTTTCCACAGTTGCAGCTACCTGCAACAAGGTGCAACTATCAGCAGCTAGGTACAGATAGTGTCGACTTTTCTTCAGGGAGAAGCTTCTGTGGTAGAGGAGCGGCTGCAAAAGTGCGAAAAATGAAAAAAATAGGAGATGATGTTGGAAAACACTAAAAGGTTCACTTGAGCCTGTGGCGAGCGCTTAAGTGCCAAGAAGGCACTGCAGCTTTGCAAAAAACAGTCAGCAGCCGCAGCAACCACTGCGGCAACGGCTGGGGAGAGACTGCGTCAATCGCTTTTGGCGTGTCTATACAGTTGCTTGCAAGCTGAGTATATTTGTCTGCATACTCTCCTATAAGGGAGCATATCGGGGTGCCCGCGGAAAAGGAATTGTGTCTCTGACGTTGGAGAGCCCTGTGAGGAGAAGCAGAAGCCGGTCCAGCCCAAGCCCAAAGCCCCCTCGGGGGTGAGAGCCATAGAGGCGGAGGTCGCGGTAGAAACCGTACGTTTCAGTGGACACGCCCTTCTCCCGCATGGCTCTGCAGCAACAGCAGCAGCAGTAGGAACAGCAGCAATGCGTACAGAGGCGCTGCTTGTCTAGGAACAGACAACTCAGCAGCCGCCCCTGTGCAGGAAGCATCTGCGTGGGTAGGCGGTGAGGGGAGAATTCCAGCAAAGTAGCAGCAACGGCGAGACATGACGTGCCACAGACAGAGGAAGAGGCACGAACAAATAGCGGACAGTGAGACAGTGGGGCTCACTACTGCCCATACTGTGACAGGCTCAAAACGCAGTAATCAGTGAGCCTCACAAACGATAAAACCGCACAAATAGGGGAGAGAACAGGTGGAAAAGTCACGATTACTTTTCAAGAAGATGCAGCCTTTCTTCTCGCAGAGATCCTCCTACTACCTCCCCGACGCTGGGCAGTAAAATGTCGAAAGAAGCCACAGTGTTGCCATTGCTGCTGCTGCTGTTGTTGCTGCAGCTGCTGCTGTTTTTGTCTCTCTGTCTATCCACGGGTGAGTCACCGGCAGAGTTGAATCGCATGTAAAAAGGTTTGAGAGACTGAGCATGGTCTACAATGACAAGGCCTCTGCTGCTGCCGTTGTTGCGCGCCGTCTGCTGCAGCAGCAGCTTCTCCTCATCAGCCCCCAAATCGTTCCCCCACTCAAGTGAGACACCTTCCTCCTGAAGGCGACGCAGGGCTTCAGAGTAGGTGATCACTTCAAAAGGCTGAGAAGCCTGAGGAGAAACCGCACATGGATGCATTGGCGCGCCCAACACTGCAGCAACAGCAGCATGAACTACTAAGGCTACGTCTGCTGCTGCCTTCTGCTGCTACTTCTGCTGCTGCCACTCCTGCTGGCGCCGCCTTTACACAAAGCTTACGACAGACGCTAAAATGTCCATGTGTGCATCGTGCGTCTGCGCATTCTCCTTGCTGCTGCTGCCGCCGCCGCTGCTGCTGCTGCCGCTGTTGCTGCTTCTTCGGTGGGCAGCAAGGACAGCAAAGTCCTGCTTGCATGCGGCAGGCACGTGGGTCAAGGCATGACGGAGGATACTCTCAGCAAGCCGCATTAGCATCGGCCGGCTGGCAAAGGAAGCCTCAACTTCCAACATCCAGAATTCACACAAGTGACGCTGCGTCTGCAGCGGCAGCAGCAGCAGCAGCAGCAACAGAAGCGCCGGTGAGACAGGGAAAAGGCACTCAAGTAGCAACACCTGGCTGCGGTTATGGCTGCAGTTACAAGCAGAAGAAAAGACATTTGTGCGGGCTCGAAGCAGCAGCAAACTTAACCAGCGGCAGCAGCAGCACCAACGCACATTTGAATTTTCCGCTCTAAAGGCTGGCGAAAGAGAGTAAACATCTCCCAGGCCCCAGGAAAGAGCCTCGAGGGGGAGCTGGCCAGAAACACTGAGAAACATGGGCTTTCCCAGCAGCAGTCTGCTGCTGCTTCTGCTGCTGCTGCTGTCGCTGCTGCTGCTGCTGCTGCGGGGAGCGTCCCTAGGAGAACAAACAGTGAAAGTGTCACCCGACGATTCACAGTCCAGACCCGTGAGGATGGGAGTCCGCACTCTCAGGAACCCTTGAGCCTGCAGCACAATAAGGGCAGCTAGAGTTAGGTAAGCCATGCGATCAGCAAGTGCAGCAGCTGCTGCAGAAGTGATTGCAGCACCAGCACTGCAACCGCTACAGCAGTGACTGCAGCAGCAGTGCTGCAGCAACGGCACCGCTGTAGCAGCACCTGCAGGAGTGGCATTGCAAAAGCCGCTGGAGCGACTGTAGCAGCAGCACTGCAGTAGCAGCATTGCAGGAGCACCATTTGCAGCAGCAGCCGCACGAGTGACTGCAGCAGCAGCACAGCAGCAGCACTGCAGCAGCGGCAAGTTCTCTAGCGCACGTCGAGAAAGTCCAGAAGGCACTTTTCTGTCTCAGCCCGAATGCGCGAAGCTGCAGCAAAAAGTGGATGTCGAGCTCTAAAGCCAATGCCTTTTTGCCTGCAGAACTCCAGCGAGGCTCCCCGCACTGGCAGTGGGTAGCGCAGCACGTCTGTCCTGGTTGCTGCTGCTGCTGCTGGGGCTGCTGCTGCTGCTGCTGCTGCTGAGGCTGCTGCTGGGGCTGCTGCCGGGACTGCTGAGGTTTGCGCAGAGCTGGACAGGGGGCGATCGTCTCCTCCATGAAGCTCCCACGTCTGTACAGATAGAAAAGGCTCCTCATGCCTACCCGTGCTGCTGCTGCTGCTGCTGCTGTTGCTCCTGTTGCTGCTGCTGCTGCTGCTGTTGCTGCTGTGGGGAGGGACTCTCAGCTCGACCTTGTGTCTTCTATCTTTGACGAGGACCAAATCGCCCCTCACGCAGATGGAGTCCCCTCTCCTAAGTCTCCGCCCTCGCGGCGCTGCATGCCCTTCTTTTTCCTCAACTACTGCTGCCATTGCTGCTGCATCTGCTGCTGCGTCTGCTGCTGCTGCTGGAACTAGGCACTGCAAAGGCTGAGCACATGAGCCGTCAGACACGTCGAGAAACATAAGAGACCCTCCGCTGCCTTCACGGAGAGACACCACCCACCCGCACACGCAGACATCGGCCTGTAACAGCTGCTGCTGCTGCTGCTGTTGCTGCTGCTGTTGCTGCTGCTGCTGTTGCTGCTCCACTTTTTCTACCAGCGCGTGTACATGGCGGATACGCATACGATCCTCGGCCCAAGGCGGCACAGGACCTCCAGCAGTATAGGCTGTTGCTGCTGCAGGAGCAGCAGCAGCAGCAGCAGTAGCAGGACCGACGGACAGCGCTGCTGCAGTAGGAGCGGCTGGAGCAGCACGAGCAGCGGAGCTAGCTGGAATCTGCTGCGTTCTTACAAAACCGCCGGAGAGGTCGAGCGAATGAACATGAAAAGTCTGAGAGGATGATGGCGGAGGCGCCAAACGATACGCGAGCACGCCACTGCCTTGTTGCAGCAGCAGCAGCAGCAGCAGCAGCTGCAGCAGCAGAAGAAAGGCTAAGGGCGAGCCCCGTAGCGCTCGAAAGGGTTTTGTTCTCAAAAGGCATTGTGAAGGGCCACCGTTTCCGCGGGAAGTAGCACAGCGGCGGCTTCTGCAGCCGCGGCTGTTGCAGCAGCTGCTGTAGCACTTGCTGGAACTGCAGCTGCTGCTGCTGCAGCTGCTGTAGCTGCTGCAGCTGTTGCAGTTCCTGCCGTGTGTGTCGCTGGACATATCGCAGGCTTAAGTAAGAGTTATTTTGGCTTTCTTCACTTCTGCCGTCTCATGCAGACAGAAGCGGCAAGGTCTCTTTGCTTCATGCGCTGCGGGTGCTCCTGCAGCAGCTGCTGCTGCTACAGCCGTTGCAGCTGAGTGTGCGAAGGAGCTGTCAACAAGAGCGGACGGTTGAGTACTGGGCGAGAGCGGGCCTGTCGCTGCCCAGCGGCAGCAGCAGCAGCACCAAGCGCTGCTGCTGCTGCTGCGCGTTTGGATTCCTGCTGCACCGGTACCTTCTTGAGGAGGCAACCCGCTTGCTGAGGACTTCAAACTCAATCCCGTGAGCTGTGCACGCGCTGTTGCTGCTGACCTACAGAAGCAACTGAGTAGTCGCAGCAGTAGCAAGCGCAGCACTGGATGCGTTTCTTTTCAAGCAGCCCAGGGGGCCCCCAGGGGCCCCCTAATCGACTCCCTGGTCTTCCTCTGCAGCAGCGGCGACAAGCTGTCCACTACAAGCGGGATTTGCCGGGAACGCGAATACAACCATAATTACAAATTAAATGGCATGAAGTGCAAAAGACTAGCTAGTCCTTTAGCTGGTTCAATATTTCCGCTTGCAGTCAACGGGGGCCACTGGGGGGCCCCGGTCCTCTGGGGGACGTCGGCAGCGATTCCCAGACCGCTGTAGCTTTCTAGCACAGGAAGCCAAGCAGCAACACAACTGAGCTGCTCCATTATACTTTTTATTATACTTTTAGATAGGAGACAGAGGAACAATTGCATGTGTCGATGCGCGGCGTACGCAGCAGGCTCCCCGTCCAAGCAGCCCAGAGCAGCAAATGCTGCCAGCTGCTGCCGGAGCAGCAGCAGCTGCTGCTGTTTCTGGTTGCTGCACAAGACAGTAAGGGCGTTGCTGGTTCGTGGCGGCTTTAATGCCCTTAGTCACAGAGGTTCATGAGCTAAGGCGATGGGCCAGGGATCGCAGTTCTCCAGAGTCGCTCTGGAGCTGCAGTCCCCCAGTAAAAGGAGTACGTAAATTTAAATTTGTTCACATTGTTTTATGTGTACACCTAGCCGGCTACACTTCATCTTCAAAGAGGCATATATCCCCATCTGGAGTTACCAATGGGCATTACTGTGTCTGTATCTGTGTCTGTATCTGTAAAGTTGAACCAACTGTGATGGCCGAAGTTACTCGGCGGTTACACAAGCCATTTGCAGGCCATTTTACTACCTGATATGTGCAGCAGAGTGCCACTCGTGGGCCCCAGAAATTGCTGCTGGAGCGGCTTACTGAGCGGCTCTATTTGTTAAAGAAGTTAACAGGGTATAGAAGTGCCTACAGCCCGCTGTAGCCGATAAATCGGGCTGACGCTGCTGCCTAGAATAGAGCGGCGCCTGCATCTTCCTTTCTGCACTAAAGGTACTGTGGGGAACGGGGAAGCAGTACTTGAAGAAGACTAGCCAGGGGCTCCAGACGGGTCTTTTTTTTGGGCCCCTGCCGGCCACGCTAGGCCAGTAAAAGGTTGATGAATGAGGGAAAGCCTTAGGCAGCCAAAGGTGCATATGGTGAGGAACACAGGGGGTCTTCCTCGCTGGGCCAGTGCAGCAAAAGGGGCGCTACCCCTGCAAGTCAAACAGGCAGCTTGCACCCCCTCTTTCCCCTTAGAAGTGAAAGAAACTTTCACTCCCACGGGCCATGAAGCGTCTTGCGAGCTGAAATGCCCACTTTGCAAACAACTTTCAATCTTCTGGTGGCAAATTCATTTGCATGCACGTGTCCACAACCTTATTTCTGAAACTGTCTTCTTAGCTCTACAGGGTACTCACTAAGCCTACCATGCGTTCATGCTACCTACTATTTTACGGCGGCAGCGACAAGCGCGTCTTATTGAAATGAAGCCGGTTGATGCATGCGTGGTTCTCAAGACCATCTACTAATCTAATACATCAGCGGGTTCCTCAATGTCCTCATCCATTCTGCATACTTTTGTACTGCAGTCGCCTCGTATTGTACCCGCGTATTCATTCTGCTAAAGATAGGTAAGCAGCGCTGAGGTGTTTACCTGTTCTGTAGCTGTACATAAGGAGAACGGGCAACCATGTAGTCTACAAAGGCACGTGTAACGTGCGAGCGATTGTATACCTTCCACACATTCATTCGCACGTTACACGCGCCTTTATATATGTGCGTATGCGCTTACACACATTTGTACATGTCTAATCTTACGCGCGTTTGTATGTTCAAGTGTTGCACCCATGCACAAATGGGGTGAGCCACCCCCGTAACCTGCACCTTTGTGGCGGTGCGAAATTAGGGAAGAAAATGTTTCTCCGTAGACATTGCGTTTATGCTAAAAGAGTTTATATACGCAGGTGCGCATGCGCTGTGTTATTATGACGAAAGAGTGCAGCTGGCTGCCTCCACATAAAGCCGCCGCCCCTCCTAAAGAACAGACAAACTACTGTTATTTGTCTTCGCTAAACGCACATCCGTACGTTCCAAAGACTTAAAACTACTGGCCCGAAAGGCCTACTCTAAGAAGAAATGCTGGGGAACCCATCAGGAGCGCCTTTGCCCTGCAGCGGGGCCCCCCCAAAACAACTCAACAAGCTTGTGCATGCGTTTGGCAACACCTTCGGAGCCCTTAAACTGAGAGGCCCCCTTTACCCCAGAACCCCCAGGGCCCTCAAGGAACCCAAGACCTCCAAGGCCTCTTTAATTCAAGTCCAAACCAACTTGGGACTGTCATCTGTTTTCCCACTCATCGCCTCCATGGCCGCATCATATAAGGGAGACATTTCGCGCAGCCGGCGGACTTCAGCCACTAATCGATCAGCGCAGTGGCGCACCTCCTCTTCACGCGTAAAGCGGCCTGCAGCACAAGTGGCAGCAGCAGTAACACCAGCAGCACAGAAATAACAGAATAAGCTACAGCGGTAGCACAAGTAGCAGCAGCAACACTAGAAGCCGCTGGCCTAGTACTGAAAAGGCAGCAGGTGTCGGGAGCTCCACACCAACAAAATGAAAATAGAGCCGCGAAAAAGCAAATGGCACTATGCAACAGCTGAACAAACCTCCATCACTTTCCCAAACCCCTCTACATTGTAGCTATTTCCCCTTTCTCTGTAGCTCCCCAGAATTCCCGTCCCGCCTACCGAGGCCAATGCGTATAGATGTGTGCGCCGTCTCCTCTCCCACTCCAAGGGACCTCAAAACATAAGAAGGCTCAAGGGACTCGCTCGTGCATGCGCTTCCTGCACAGCCAAAAGCCTACAAACCCTAAACCGTCAAACGCGAACATCGGCGCCTTCAGGAGCCTCCATACAAGTTGCTATCAGTACACAAAGCCATTTAACGACCCGCTTCGGCTCCATGAGTCGGGTTTTGGGCTTTTTGTTGAATCTTATAGCCTGAGAGTTGCGACCTTAGAAGGCTAAAGAGCCAGGGAATTGGGTTTAGCGTTTGTGACCTGAGCTCATGGCGACATCTCCAATGCTCATGAGGAGGCTCTCTCCCTCTACGAACGAAAATGAAATGTTCAAGTTCCCCAAGTAGCGATGGTCCAGGCTGCCGTTGACGGTGATGTGCGGTAGCTGCTGCTGCAGCCGCTGCAGCAGCAAACGCGCCATGCGCTCCACGTGACGCCTGTCGCTGTCCATGCACTCCAGCGCCAGCGAAGCCGCCTTCCCCAGACCCACAATTAGCGGCGTCGGCAAAGTCCCTGCACAACCGCAGGCTCACAGCAGCAACTCGAAGCTTTAAGATCTCTTTTAATCCTTTTCCACCTCCCCAAGGCTCGCCCTGCCTTTTATGTGTCTCGGCGACGCCACTTGCATCTGTCCGTGCGCTTTTTGCACTAGTTTGTGTGCCTTTCGCAGTAGTTTGTGTGCATTTTGCATTATTGTGTGCACTTTGCATTACTTTGTGTGCCATTTGCACTAATTTGCGTGCCTTCTGCACTATTCTGTGTGCTGTCTGCACTAATTTGTGTGCCCTTTGCACAAGACTCGTGCCCTTTGCACTAGTTCGCATGCCTTCATGCAAGCCTCTGCGCTGAATCTAAGCATTTGCTGCTGCAGCGCCGCCGTTGCTGGCTGCGTCTCTGGCCGCAGGGCCTAGCTGCTAGCTGGGCCTGCGGGGTCTGCGGCGAATTTCGCCAGCGCGGCCCTGCAGGCGGGCAAAAGGGCCCCTCGCTCACCACTCCTCAAGCCTCTTTCTTGTCCGCCGCCGTCAATAATGGGGGCGAGCCGCACCTTGGGCCTCCGGGCCCTCACGAAGAGGGCCCCCACGCCCTTGGGCCCGTAGATCTTGTGGCCGGAAACGGAAAGCAAGTCGATGTTCATTTCGTCGACATTCAAAGGCACTTTGCCGAAGCCCTGCGAAGCGTCGGTGTGAAAGAAGACCCCCTTTTCCCTGCACACGCGTCCTATTTCCCGCAAGTCCTGCACAACTCCGATTTCGTTGTTCACGTGGATCACCGACACCAGCAGCGTCTCGGGGCGGATCGCAGCAGCAACAGCAGCAGCAGAAACCAGCCCGTCAGCTGACACTGGCAAGAAGGTCACTTCGGCCCCGCTGGCGCCCCCAGACTGCTGCCACTCCAGGTGCAGCAGCCGGCAGCACTGCAGCACGCACTTGTGCTCTATTTGCGTCGTTATAATGTGGTTCTTCCGCGGCTTCCCCGGCTCCTGCTTCCCCTGCTGCTGCAGCAGGTGCTGCTTGTGGGCTTGCTGCTGCTCGTAGAACCGCACCAAACCCTTCGTCGCCAAATTGTTGCTCTCCGTGGCCCCAGAAGTAAACACTATTTCGCGGCTGCGCGACGGCGGCAGGCCCAGCACTGCAGCAACCGACTCCCTGCAGCAGCAGCAGCAGCAGGAAGCGCAATGCACGTGGAAAGCAAGCAGACACGCAGGCGCAGCAGCAGGCTCACGCGCTGCTGCTGCTGCTCGATGCAGCAGCTAAAGATGCCCCCAAACGAACCTCGCTTTCTCCACTTCCCTCTTCGCCTCCCACCCCGCTGCATGCGAAGAAGAATGCGGATTCCCGAAGCAGTCGATGTTGTACACCATCATTGCATCCAAGACGCGCGGGTCTACTGGAGTGGTGGCTTGATAGTCGAAGTAAAACGGCCGCCGCGCCTTCCGCCCCTGGTCGTCTCCTGCTGCTGCAGTCTTCGCCGCTGCTGAAGCTGCTGCTGCTGCTTCGGCGGCGGCTGGTGCAGCTGGAGAGGCGTCAGCTCCTGGAGCTACTGGCCGATCAGCAGTGGCTGCGGCGCTACTGGGTGAAGCATGCTCTGCTTCAGCCACTCCTTCGCGTGCTGCTGCTCCTGCATATACTGACGCAGCAGCTGCTGCTGCAGGAGAGGGCTGGAAGGAGGAGGCAGACGTAGTGCTGAAGCTGCACGCGGAGAGCCGCCTGCAGCTGTGCCAAACAGCATCGCGGAGCTGCTGCTGACGGTGGTTCACCTGCTGCTGCTGCGGTTTGCGAGGCTGCTCGCAATAGTTGCCCAGACACAGGCGAAAATGCTTGAGCAACGCCGCCCTCTGCTGGTAAGGGCGGCATGCATAGTGCATGGTTTCCCTTAGCATGTTGCTGCTCTTGTTGCCGTTTCCGCGGCTCCTGCTGCTGAATTGCGCGGTCGATATTAAGACGGACTCATGGGGCCGCCACGGGAGCTCAGGAAGAATCAACAGAGCGGCTGTAGCCCCTAGCTGCGCAAAGGCGCCAGAAGAAAAAAAGCAGAAGCTGGGGAAGAATCTTCAGATCCAGGTACCCCAGAAATGTGGGGCTCTTCGGTCGTGTCGTTGAATGGAATTTGAAATAAAACAAAGAATGGAAGTCGTATTCAATGAAAGGAAATTCGAGTCCTTCGTTGATTTCAGGCACCGCCGTGTCACCAGCCCTCTGCAGGGAATGCCGGTGGGGCTGATAGGGTGGGCAGACAGAGCTGTGTGTATTGCGTTTGCTCCCTTCTTCCGTGGCTAATGCACTTTTTAAGTCGGCTAAAAACTTAAGAAAGTCTCCAGAGAAAGAATGGCTGAGAGAGAGGCCGGGAAGCAGCACCCCCGGGTCTTGCTGCGCTGCAAATCGCCTGAGAGCATCGCTCAGTGTTCAGGGGGAGCAGCAAGCAGACGTATGCACACGTAGTACGCAGACGTAATCACTCACACAGACAGACACACAGAGGTATGCAGAAGACACGCAGGCACGGACGAACACGTTGCAGCCTGGTCGCAGTGGCCTACACAGACCCCAGTGCAGCAATGCGCAAGAACGAAAGTGAACGCAGAGGAAAGAATGCACGTAACCATGTGTACACGCGCACAGCTGCGGACAGAGGCTCTAAAATTAGCGAAAGCTGCACCCACGGAAGGAAGCTACTCCAGCAGAAGGCAGTGAAGTACACGGTCGTTGCCGTATGCAGGGCAACCATAAGTGTCACATGAGGCGACACGGCTGCTGCTTAGGCCAAAACGACTCATGCAAGATAAACAAAGGGCAGAATTTCATAGCAGTATTGCACCTATGCCTTTGCAACCAGAGCAGCTTGCCCTGGGAGCGGCTCGCTCCTGAAATGGAGAACAGTTCTTGTGCTGAACTCAAAACAAAAGAGGGAGACTTGTTTGCATCAGAAACTGCAAAATCCCGCAAAACGGCCTAATCGGTGGGGCTCGGCCAAGTGGCCAATGCCCAGAAAGAGTCCATGACAGAATTTCCGATATCAAATGATTCGCTAGCAAGCACAGTGATTACTTTCACACACTGGTTAGCCAATCATTGCCCAAAGTGTGATATTTTTGACATATTTTGTGGCTTTTCTTTTGCTGCAGTGCTTGTTCTCTTCGCGCTACGTATACTTGCTGCACTGAGTCCAATGGGAATCCGCCAGCATCTGGCGTCATATGCTCCAATCTTACTTCTTAAAGATATTATAATACAATATATAGATTTATAGAGCTTGCTGCCTTAGTGTAGTAGCTACATTTGGGCATCAGCTCACCCAGACTAGCCTCTGGGGCGCCGGGCTCAATGAGTCTCACCAAATTTAGCCAGGGCGCGCCTGCCCGGGAAATGGTTCAGAAACGCCTTAAATATTCAAAGACAAAATAGCGCAACGCAAGAGCAAACAAGTGGTAAAGAGACAAATGAGATAGTGTGGCGACGCTGGGGAGCAGGAAGGCGGCAGGTACTGGCGGGGTCATAGTATTTTCATCTTTTTATTCTGTTACCATGGAACAACTTGGGAGCCTTTGATGAAAACGTTCAACTGCTAAAGAAATTGGCGGCAGCTAATTTGCCCGCACCTCTACACTAGGCCTAAACAGGCCCTGACTTCACAGCCTCCTGAAAGCAGGGAGTTTCCACGGATAGAACTCGTTTTTGGATTTCGCATGCAGCAAAATCACACGGAGCTGGCGCGCCATAATGTGTGAGCGCTTCAGTTTTGCATGCTGGTCACATTTGATGCACGCAAACTGCGCGGAGGAGCATCTTTCTACACCAGGAAACAGATAGATGTCGTTATGTGAAATGCCCTACAGAGCCTCAAGAGCAAAAACTTGAAAGGTTTCTGGCGTTTTGTCTTTCTTTCAGATTCTCACTATATATATACTTTTCCAGTCCAGTGCGTAGCTGCGCTGTTTGCTCACCCAGCCTAAAGCCAGCTACTGAGACCCCGGAATCCACGCAAAAAGGCACAGCACTTCCCCCGCTGCCAGCCAATTCAGCAAATAGACTAGTGGGTAAAGAGAAGTCCGAGAAGGCTAAGGCCAGCTGCGCAGCGCACACAGGCAGGTGTGTAGGGTGGAGTCTGTAGCTGAAAGAAAGCTCTGCAAAAGCCGCCTCCACTTGCTGCTGAAGGCTGAAGGCAAGGCGGAGCCAGACGAATAGATTCCCTTGAGTCTTAAGGTGTATAAGGCCATGCTGGCTCTATCTAATTTCTACCCTATTTCAACGAAAGAGCGTGGCAACTAAGAAAACCTGTGCCGCAGCTGCCTAGGGAAACAGGTGTGCTCTAAGGGCCTTAAAGCCCCAAAAAATGCTGTTAGCTGAAGTTTGCAACAGCATTAGCTGTATTCTCTCTTCCTGTGTGCTCCGGATGAGTGAGGCGCAGCAGCTTAGGACGAGCGAACGGGGAAAGCACGAATGATCGCAGCTGCAGTGCTAAGAGCGCTACGGCTAGATGCATGCACTGCATAGACATACTAAGACTGAAATACAAAAAGGCAATAAATCGAGGGTTGCAGCTAACGCGAGACGCCTCTTCCCTAAACCCAGTGGGGAGCGCTAATGCTCTGAGACATGAGCGATCTGTGTAGATCTGTTATACCCAATTTAGAAGTTACTGCAACTATACAGAAGCCCTCATCTATTTTCTAGCTACAGCTCCAGCTACCTCTGTTGCTGCTGTTGATTTTGCCGCTGCTGCTGCTGGGCAGGAAGTAGGGGCAGTGGAAGGGCGCGTTGGGTCACCGAAGGCTCGTATTGAGTTGGGGGGTGAAAACGCGGTGTCCGTGACTCTTCTTAATTATGCTTATTTTGACAAACTAATTATAGCTAAATATTTCTTGAAATATAAATAACGCAGCAGCAAGGAGAGAAATCGCTAGGCACTGCTGCGGGCCTCCTACACAGCGAGCCCGCCAGGAGCAGCAGCAGTGCCTCACAGCGCCGCTCCCCTGCTGGCTTCACCTCTCTGCTGCGTCTCTTTATCTGACCTAGGCTGCTAATCCCTCTTATCTGTTGTTTTTTATTAATTTCTTTTGTATCTTTCTCTCAGGGGGCTTGATTGCGGCGGGTCAAGGGGCGGCTCGGCCTCAGGAGGAGAGCGATCTGGTGTGGCCAGGGGTAGTGTCTGTTGTTTTTTCTTCACTGTTCCCTATTTGTTTTCTCCTGGTCTACACTTTTTGTCCCCCCGTTCTGTTTTCGTTGCCTTGTACTCCGGTAGCAGCCACTGCGGCGAGCTACTGTTGCTCCTGCTGCTGCTGCTTTCCTCATCGCTCACGCGCGTCGCAAGCTGTGCAGGGAGTCTTCGTGTAGTGTTGTGCCCCCTTGTTTCCGTTTCTTTGCCCTTAGTTCTTTTATCTGAGACTTGAGGAAAATCTCAAGCTCGTCAGATCACGAAAAACACACTGGCGGTGCCGAGACACGCAGCAGCTTTCTGTGCCTCAGCTGCGGCACCGCCAGCAGCAGCACTAGCAGCAGCACCAACGGCAGCGCCATAGCGGGAACAGCCACACCGAATCATCTCATGTACTGTATATTTAGCAGTTTATACCAGAGGAAGGAGATCATCTGGATTTAACAAATGGACGCGCAAAAGCCGGCGTGCTCGGGAGAGCACGCGGAGGAGGACTCAGCCAGCCGCAGTGACGGGCTAGAGGAGCAGCAGCAGGAGCCGCTGCAGCAGCAAGAGGATCAGCAGCAAAATCTGGAACAAAAGCAAGCAACGCAGCACCTGCGGCACCAGCCGCAGCCGCAGCAGCTGCAGGAGTCCTTCGAGCTGCTCCACCTGAACCCGGAAAGAGGCGAGTATGAGCCGCCGCAGCAGCAGCAGCAGCAAGGGGAGGAGCAGGAGCAGCATCAGGGGGCAGTTGTGGCGCCTCCGTGCAACGGAACAGCCGGCGATCTGACGCAGCAGCTGCAGCGCCTGCAGCACCTGCTGCTGGCGGGGCAGAGCAGCAGCAGCATACGGCAATTCCTGGGTGCTGCTCTTGCTGCTGTTGCTGCTTCGGGGGGCCCCTCAAGGCCCCCCCCCGAGGAGCTCGCCCCCGAGAGCAGCAGCTGGCGCCTCTCGCTGGGAGGCAGAAGCAGCAGCGGCAACAACGACGGCAGCAGCAACGGCGGCGGAGAGGAGCAGCAAGATGCTCTCCCTTCACAACTTGACGAGCCCTTTGCTGCAGCGCGGCAGCCTCGAGATTGGCTGCGGGGCCACCTCGAGGGCTGCAGCTCCGAGCAGCAGCAGCTGCACGAAGTGGTGCAGCAGCGGCCGAGGCCCATAGGCCGTCCGGAGGGCGCCAGGCCAGCGCCTGTGGGGCCCCCTGCGGGGCCCCCTGCGGGGGCCCCCCAGGGGCCCCCTCCGGGGCCCCCCGTGGGGCCCCCAATGGGGGCCTCCCCTATGGCCCTTTCGGGCAACCTTGGCGACTCCCCCTCTCCCGTGGGGCTCCCCCTTGTGGACCCCAACTGGCTGGGGGCCCCCAGCCCCTGCCAGGCTGTGCCTTTGGTTGTGCCTGGGGGGGATTTGCTGTGGCGGTACAGCTCCTCTGCAGCAGAGGAGGCGTGGGGCCCCCGGGGGCCCCTGGCGGAGGGGCCCCAGGGCTTTCTGGACTATCCGCAGAGCCAGGGGCTGCAGCAGCAGGGGGGCCCCCTTAACTTCCCGGGGGGCGACCCCCAGTGGCCCCAGCCCAGGGGAATTTCCCCAGGATTCCACGCAGCAGCAGCAGCAGCAGCAGCAGCAGGAGAAGAGGCCCCGGTGACCCCCAGGTACCGGCTGAGCCCCATGGTGCTGCACGCCTACCAGTGCAGGACGGGGGCCGCGGGCGGCTGCTTCCCGCCCGCAGAGGAAAGAGAAGCTGCTGCTGCTGCTGCTGCTGCTGCTGCTGCTCAGGGGCACCCCAGGGCCTCTTCCGAGCGGCTGGTGCAGCGGCCAGATGCCTACAGGGGGGGCCGCTCGCAGCTGCGCTACGCGCAGCGGCATTCGCAGTGCAGCAGCATGGGGCACAACAGCGGGAGTCACTTCCCAGAGGGCCCCCTGGGGGCCCCCGGAGGTGTGGTGGAGCAGCAGCAGCAGCTGCCGCAGCAGCAGCTGCAGCGGCCGCCGCGCAGGGCGGGGGGTCTCGGCCCGGCGCCGCGGTCGGCCACCAGGGGCAAGCAAGTGTTCTACTACTGCCCTTCGTGTTTAGAAGCTTTTCCTCCGTCTTCTTTGTCTCTTTTTGCTGCACACATCTCGCAAAAAGGACACATAGTGCAGCAGCTGCAGCGGCTGCGGGGCCCCGACGGCTACTTCCAGTGCCCCAAGTGCACCTGCAAAGGCAGCGACCTCTTGGGGCTGCTGCGCCACTGGCACGAGGGGGGCGCAGCTCACCACGGGCAAAAGGTGTTGAAGCACATTCGTTCGAAAGACGTGCCCCCTGGGTACGCAGCGCTGGACGCGGTGCAGCTGCAGCAGCAGCTGCAGCAGCAGCTGCAGCAGCAGCTGCAGCACCAGCAGTACGCGCACCAGCTCCAGCACCACCACCGCCACCCCCAGCCCCACCACAGACTTCTCATGCACCACGAAGTTTCCGCAGAGTCGCCGGGGGGCCATGTGGACTCCCTGGCATTTGGAGGAGGGGCTCCACGGCAGCCCCACCATCTACACCACCTCCAGCAGCTCCAGCAGCTGCAGCAGCAGCAGCACCAGCTGCAGCAGCAGCAGCAGCAGCAGCACCTGCAGCAGCAGCAGCACCTGCAGCAGCTGCAGCAGCTGCAGCAGCTGCAGCAGCAGCAACAGCCGCTTGCTGCGCACCAGGGGGGCCCCGGCGCATACAGCGGGCACCGCGAGAGGGGCCCCCACCCTTGCCGCAGCCCAACCCGCAGCGTGGGCGAAGAGGCCCTCTTCAAGGGCACAGCCCCAGGGGCCTCTGCTGGCAACCTGCAGTCTAAGGGAATTCAGGGCACGGAGATCAGAAGCACCACCGTGAGCCAGCGAAGCAGCGCGTTGAGCGACGAGAGCGAAGACAAGCTGCAGCGGCGGGAGCAGCGGCAGCGGATGCAGCTGCAGCAGCAGCAGCCGCAGCCCCAGACGCAGACGCAGCCACACCAGCAGCAGCAGCAACCCGAAACTCCCAGTCCTCTTGTGAGGACGGACGGGCGGCCGGATGACGGCGGGGTCCTCTCGGGGGGCTTCGCTGCAGAAGAGGCCCCCAGGGGCCCCAGGGGCCCCAATGGCAGCGGGAACTATCATAGGGGGCCCCACAGCTTTGTGCCGCACGGCACAGGTGTTTGGGGCGGAGGCGTGCGAGCCTTCATGTCTGGGCAAAGGTCGGATCCTCGGCAGCTGCACCGGAAGCAGCAGGAGCAGGAGCAGCAGCAGCAGCAGCAGCGAGGGTTCACCTTCTCCGCTCAAGACTTTCCCTCCTTGAAGCCCAGGCCGCACGCAGGCCTGCAGCAGCAGCGGGAGGACGAGCAGCAGCAGCAAGAACATCAGGAGGAAGCAGCCGGCGGCTGCTCACAAAACAGCTTGCTGCTCTTTGGGGCCCTTCTACAAGGGCGGTGGGCGGGCGACCACAGCCCTTGGCTGTTCGGTGCCTCCGCGCCACATCACCAGCAGCAGACGCAGCGACAGCAGCTGCAGCATCAACAGCAGCAGCAGCAACAGCAGCAGCAGCAGCAGCAGCAAGCGCCGCAGCAACAGCAGCAGCAACAACCGTCGGAGCGGCAGGAGCAGGCCTAAGTGGCAGCGCGTTCCTCAGGCGTGTTGTGGGGCGACGATTCCGCAGCAACAGCAGCAGCAACAGCAGCAGCAGCAGAACCGGTGGCACCCGTTGCGCCGCTGTTCATGAGTTACGTGAAGCAGCTGTGCGCCTAAGGGTGAACATTTTGTGATTTAGGCGGCACCTGGCAGCAGCAGCTCCAGCAGTGAGGGAACCGATACAGCAGCAGCTGCTGCAGCAGAAGTAGGCCTAGATCCCTTTGTTTTTAGCGGGAATATGGGCATCGTTCTTGGCGCTCCGTTGGGGCTTCAAGTGGGGCACTCGTTGCGAGGCCTCCCGAGCATTGTATGTTTTTCTGTGTTTGTCTGGCCGGCACAGCAGCAGCAGCAGCAGCAGCAGCGGCAGCAGCAGCTGCAGCAGCAGCAGCAGCTGCAGGACCAGCAGTAGCAGCAGCGTTTGGCGATTTCTAGGAGCAAACTGCGACGGTCCCCTCGACGTGGCTCCGTCCCTTTTTTGGATAACTTCTCGTTAGTTGTTTTTGAGGCAGCTGCTGCTGCTGTTTGCAATAGCACGAGCAGCAGCAGCGCGTCTTCCGTTGTCCCCTGCCGGCCAGCTCTGAAGGCCGTCTGTGCGCCTGGTTGTGGAGACTGAAGCAATCCCGCAAGCAGCAGCCACGACGTCTGTTGCTGCGTTTGCTGCAGCCGTGCTGCAGCAGGTGCCGCAGTCGCAGCAGCAGCTGTGGCTCCCCGCACGGACTTTGTAGGTGTCGCAGCGCCGTCGTGCGGCTTAGGAACTTTTCGAAACTGGCTGCCGGCCGAACGAGCAAGTGCAGCGGCTGCTGCAGCAGCAGCAGGTGCTGCAGCAGCAGCTGCGGAGGCAGCCGGAGAAGCCGAGACCCACTTTGTTGTTGGCGATATTTTTCCGAAGCTCCCAACAGTGCCTTTGTGCGTGTGGTGCTCTGCTGCGGGCACGCGTACGTGCTTGTATGAGTGTGTATACATACGTAAATATGTATATAGTGGACCCAAATACACTTATTTTTACCTAGAGACTGCTTCGCAAGCATGCACAGACGGACCCCTGTGCAAAAGGTCTTGGGCAGACCTGGAGCCTGCTTAGCGAGCCCCGCTGCCGCGCCTTTCTTGGGGGCATGCGGCGCTTGGGGCCCGCTTGAATTGTGCTTGCTCAGTTTCCTTTTACTGCGGGGAAGAGGTTTTGCCGCAAGGCTTTGGACTCCGCTGAATACATTGGAATCTGCAGCCAGAAGCCGCAGCAGGCGAGTCTGTGAGGGGGGTTCGCTGGCCCGCGCGCTCTGCGCATGCAGCATAGTGCCTGTTCAGCTTCGCAGGCCTAGCCGCTGAGTAGCCGCGAGAAACAGATACACAGTAGCTGCCGCGGGGCCCGCGTCGGGTGTACAGACAGCTCACAGCAGTGACACTTAGCGCACAAATGGTTCTGCTGCAGTTGCTGCTGCAGCTGCGACTTAAAAAGCGCCGTGGCTTCCCCACAGTTCTCGCGCCCGCCCCCAGCAAGCGGGGCTGCGGGGGCCCCTGCGGCGCGGCACGAACAGCCAACGCTGCGGGCCTCTTGTGGCCAGTTGGGGGCCCCTTTGGGTCCTTTTCACATCAGCACAAGGGCCTCGCCAGCTATTTTCGTACACGCAACACCAGACGCCGCGGGGGGCCTCTAGGCGAGTCGGGGCTGTTTTTTGCACACAAGGGCGTGGCTGGGGGCCCCCCGGGGCCCCGCTTTGCCTGCCTAGGCACAGGAGGGGGGCCCCTGGGGGCCCTTTTTGGGCATAAAATGATTGAGGGGCCCTTCGGGGCCCTCGTTGATAAAACAGAATGCAGTACAAAGAGGTGGAACCCCCGGGGGCCCCAAACAATGAAGGAGCCCCAGGGGCCCCGCACACTTGAAGAACCCCTGGGGGCCCCGCACAATGGAAGAGCCCCTGGGGCCCCGCACAATGGAAGACTCCCGGGGGGCCCCGGGGGGCCCCTCTGGATTAAGTGGCAGCAGGAGACCCGGGGGGCACCCCTGCTGCTCGCGGGGAGCTGCAGCAGCAAGTGCTGCGCTGCTCCGCTAAGAAGCTGCTGCTGGCATCGGCAGAGCCGCCAGGCGGCGGGCGCCGTAGTAGCCCTGAAGGACGTTTGTGAGCTGCAGCAGGAAGCAGAAATGCAGACACAAACGCATGCAAATGCTGCAGCGCAGCAGCAGCAGGCGCAGCAGCAGCAGGCGCAGCAGCAGGGATCCGCAGGCAGCAGAGAGGAGACCCAGCCTCCAACAGACGTGGCTAAATGAAGTAGCAGCAGGCGCTCACAGCAGCAGCAGCAGCAAGAAGGACTGCAGCGGGACTCACCGCTTTGAATGCAGCAAATGGGAGGCACGCAATGGCGCACGCAGTTGCTGCAGAGGCACACACCAAGCAGGCAGCAGCGCCAGCTAGAGCAGCAGGAGCAGCAGGCGCCGTGGCAGCAGCAGCAGCAGGCGCCACGGCAGCAGCAGCAGCAGCAGGCGCCACGGCAGCAGCAGCAGGCGCCACGGCAGCAGAAGCAGCAGCAGCAGCAGGCGCCACGACAGCAACAACAGGTGCCACAGCAGCAGCAGCAGCGCAGCAGCAGCAGGCGCCACGGCAGCAGCAGCAGCAGCCTCAAGCCGGAGCCTCACAAGCGCTGTGGATGAGAGAGCCAGGGGCAGCTTTTGCTGCTACGAAAAGAGCCACAAGGAAACCTTCGTAAGAAATGATGCACAGCAGCATCAGCACTGCAGCAGCAAACGCGCAGCAGCAGCACAGACGCAGCAGATGAGCACAAAGCCCGCAGCAGCGGCCAAAGCTGCTCGGCTTTGCTGCATCTCTGCTGCAGCTCTGCTGCAGCTTTGCTGCGGCTTTGCTGCAGCTTTTCTGCAGATTTGCTGCAGCTTTTATGAGATTTTATGCAGCTTTTATGCGGTTTTGCTGCAGCTTTGCTGCAGCTCTGCGGCTTGCAGCAAGCAGCAAGCCGAGCCAGCTAGCTGCTGGCTAGCTGTAAGATACAGAAACACTGCTGCAGCAGGAGACGAGCTGCTGCGGAGCAGCAGCAAAAATGCACTTTCATGAGACAAAAGAAGATAAGAGGAGCAGCAAAAACAATTCAAATGCAAACAAAGACAAAGCCAGCGGCCCCCCCAGCGATGGAGCTTCCCCCAGGCTTGCTGCTGCTGCTCGTGCTGCAACCCACTTTTACGGGTGTAATACTGCTGCAGGATGAAGGGGGCCTCGTTGACTTGCTTGTGAGACGCGGCGCCCGCGGCTGTGGCTGCAAAGAAGTGCAGCCAGTGGCCCCCCACGTCTGTCAGCAGCAGCAAAAAGAAGCCTGAGCAGCAGCAGCAGCAGCAGCAGCAGCACAGCAGCAGCAGCAGCAGCGCAGCAGCAGCAGGGCGGGACAGAAAGGCGCAATGAAAAGGCAAGACACTTCGACGCCGAGGCGAACAGCAGCAGCCAAGGAAACACAAATGCAGCCGAAAAGCCTCGACACGCAGCGGCAGAGCAGCAGCGAGGAAACAGCAGCAGCAGCAGCAGCTGCTGCTGCTGCTGCTGCAGCAGCAGCGGCCTAAGCTGCAGCGCACCCCAGGCATAGTGGGGGCAGACTGCAGCATTCAGCAGGTAGAAGAGACACGTAGAAAGCCGGTCGAGCAGCTGGTCCAAGCAAGCCCCAAAGAGCGACACTGAAAAAGCACCAACGCAAACGAGCTGCTGCTGCTGCTGCCGCTGCTGCTGCTGCTGCTGCTGTTGCTGCTGCAGGGTGGGGTTCGAGGGCCCTGCGAACTCCCTTTCTCTCATTTTGTCTATTTCTTGTCTTGTTCGAGATGAACTCTTGGCACTGTAGAGGGGCACTTAGCTGCTGCGGCTGTGCTGTGCAGCTCACGGGGGGAGCTGTGGATAGGCCTAGGGTTTAGGGTTTAGGGTTTAGGGTTTGGCTTGCCTTGGTTCAAACGCCTCGCTGTGTGGCCGTCTGCTGCGTCCAGCAGCTGCGAGGCGGCGTAGCAAAGCAGGCAGAGCCACTGGCTCCCCACGAGAGCAGCCACCAGCAGCAGCAGCAGCCGCAAGTACCCTAAGCAGCAGCAGCAGCAGCAGACACGCAGCCACAACGCATGCACCAAATAAGGGCATTTCCTGCTGCTGCTGCGGCCATGAAGGGGCCCCTGGGGGCTTCCAGGCCCCCACTGGTGCCCCAGGGCCTCCGGGGGCCCCCTAGTGGGGGCCCTGCAGCGGCCAAGCTGGCCCCCTGGGTTCTCTGGCCGCAGGGGGGCCCTAGACACGTCTGCAGCAGCTAGTGGACGGTGGGGGCCCCACTTGGGGCCCCCAGGGCGGGGCCGGCGGGGGCCCTCACCTATGAGGTTGGGGACGTACAAGAGGACCTTGAGGACCTCTGCGTCTCCTCTGAGAGGCGTCTGCTGAGCCATGGTGAACAAATAAAAGGCGCTGGAGAAGAGAGCTGCTGCAGGCAGCTGGGGGCCTCTGGGGGGGGGGCCGGGGGTCTAGCTGCGGCGCTGGGGGGCCCGCAGCAGTGTCTGGCTTTAGGGGGGCCCTTCGAGAGCTCACAGAAGAAAGTATTTGCAAAAAGAATTGTGTTTTGGCTGCGAGCAGCACAGCAGCAGCGAAGACCCAGGGCCCCAGGGGGGGAGGGCCCCAGCCAGCTGCTGCTGCTGCTGCTGCTGCTGGTGCCGCTGTTTCTGTGAAGCGGCCAGGTCCCATACGTTCCTAGCGCTGACACCTTTTGCTTAGGGGCCCCTCGACTTGTTTTTTATTAAAGACCGACAAACTGCCATCTTGCTTCTTTGCAGCGGGCACGGCCGCCGCTCTCCTCGGTCACCGCTACTGCGCACACGAGTCTCGCCGCTGCAGCTGCTGCTGCTGCTGCTGCAGCAGCTGCTGCAGCAGCGGGTTGCCCAGCGCGGCCTCAGCGCCTGAATTGGGTCTCTCTGACGCAGCCCCCAGTCCGCCGCGGCAGCTGCGTCCCCCTTAGGGCCCCCAGCTGCTGCTATGGGCCTCTACAGGCCCGCAGCGCCTCCGTCTTTGGCCTGCGTAGCTGCGCTGCAGCCGGCGCTCAGTTGCTGCAGCAGGGGCTGCGTGGGGCTGGCTGCAGCAGGGAGAAGCCCGTGAGTCTGCTGCTGCACCCGCCGCAGCAGCAGCAGCAGCAGCAGCAGTCCCTCGATCTGGCCTGCTGCTGCTACTGCGTTCCGGGCAAAGCCCCTGCGCCCTGCTGCTGCTGACGAAGACAGCCGAGACACTGTCTTCTCTTCCTGCAGCCCGGGAGCGCATGCACGCGCAGCGACAGCGCACCCCGCAGCAAACACAGCAGCAGCAGCCGCAGCAGCAGCAGCAGCAGCAGCCACAGCAGCAGCAGCAGCAGCAGGAAGATGGCAGACCCCATAGACCAGTGGCTAGAGGAGTCGCTCTCGCTGCCGGCGCGGCTGCAGCGGGAGCTGCGGCTGATGGCGCAGCTGGACGCAGCAAGTGCAGCAATAGAGGCGCAGGTGGGGTTTCTTTTGAGTTTTTAAATTTTGCTTCTTTTCTTTTTCTTTTGTGTCTCCTTTTGCCTTTTTGCTGGCTGCTTGGTCTTGCTGCTGCTCTTAAAGGCTTTTGGAGCCCCGGTGCTGCTGCCTATCAGCTCTCATTCTGCTGCTGCTGCTGCTGCTGCTGCTGCTGCTCTTGCTTCTGAGGCCCTCTCTGCGCCTTCGCCCTGCTGGGCCTGCTGCTGGCTTCCTGGAGCTTCTGGTCTTCTTTCTATTTGCTGCTGCGCCTCAAGCATGCCTAGCTGCTGCTGCTGCTGTTGCTGCTGCTGCTGCTGCTGCTGCTGCTGCTGCTGCTGCAGGTCCGGCAGCGAGAGGAGCAATTTCTGCGTCGTCTTGAGGCTCTGAAGGCAGAGGGCAGCCCTCTTGTGTTTGAGGGCATGGAGGAAGAGCTCAAACAAATACATGTAAGCTTAAGGGTTTAGGGTTTAGGGTTTAGGGTTTAGGGTTTAGGGTTCAGGCTCTGAGGCTCAGCCTGGGCCCGCCCTCGCAGTGCTTCTGCCGCAGTCACTCGGGCTGCAGTGCTTTTGCTGCTGCTGCTGCTGCTGCTTATGCTGCTGCTGCTGCAGGAGATGCAGCGCAAGAGCCGCGCGCTGCTGCGAGAAAAGGTAGAAATCAACAGACACGCTGCTGCTGTGCTGCATGCGGAGCAGCAAACTCTTGCAGCTGAGCGGCAGCGGCTGCTGCAGAACCCAGGCATTGCTGCTGCTGCTGGCGGCAGCGCAGCAGGGTCAGCAGCAGATACAACTGCTGCTGCAGCAGACGCAGGGGGGATCAGCGGCAGCAGCAGCGCTCTGAGAAGACGCGGGGGCAGTGACCGCATGTCGGCAGCAGGAGGTGCAGCAGCGCAGCAGCAGCAGCAGCAGCTCGCCGGGGCCAGCAGCAGCAGCAGCAGCAACACAGACCGGAACCAAGCAGGCATAGCCGTATCAGGCGCTTCCCATGCCACCCGCGCTTGGCCTGCTGCTGCTGCTCCGCAGCAGCAGCTGCAGCACCAGCATGTGGAGGACCCAGCGATGCTTCACCACCAGACTTATTTGCAGCAGCAGCAGCAGCTGCAAATGCAGCAGCAAATGCAGAGGCAGCACATGCAGCAGCAGCAGATGCAGCTGCAAGGTCAGCAGCAGCAACAGCATCCAATGCAGCAGCAGCATCCAATGCAACAGCAGTACATGCAGCAGCAGCAGCAGCTGCAGGGGCCGCGCTGCTTTTCCGCCCCAACAGCTTTACCTCAGTCCCAAGGCAGCGAGATAACTGCAGAGGTATAGCTTGTGCTGCTGCTGCTGCTGCTGCTGCTCCTGGGGGCGCTACTTTCTGTATGGAGAGAGTGCCTGCGGTGCTATAGGGTTGTACAAAACGCAGCAGCTGCAGCAAGAGCTGCTGCTGCTTGCTTCCCGCACTGTTGCTGCTGCTGCTGCTGCACTCTCCAAGCAAACAGTGCATTGCACGTAACTGCATCGTGGAGCGCACAGTGGCTTTGCTGGTTCTGTTCACATTTGCTGTTGCCTTTGTGGCTGCTGCTGCTGCTGCTGCTGCTGCTGCTGCTGTCGTTGCTGCAGAGTGGCAGCAGCAGCTCGAAAACGGCGCGAGGAAGACTCAGCAGCTCTGCTGCTGTCGGCGCGGGAGGCTCTGGCTCTCGCCAAGCAGCAGCAGAGGGGCCTACCCACGGGGCCAGCCACTCCCGCAGGGGCAGAAAGGTGGGCCGCCGGCGCGTGCTGCTGCTGCTGCTGCTTTCTGGGCTGCTGCTGCTGCTGCTGCTGCTTCGTCAGCTGCTGCTGTTGCTTCCTGGGCTGCTGCTGCTGCTTCCTCGGCTGCTGCTGCTTTCGCTGTTCGTGCTGCTGCTGCAGCAGCTGCTTGTTCTAGCTGCAGCAGCAGCTGCAGCTGAATGGCTAGTGCTTGCTGCTTCTGCTGAAGCGCATGTGCGCCCTTGCAGCAGCAGCAGCAGCAGCAATAGCAGCAGCAGTGCCAGCAGCGCCTATCGCTCTGCGCTGTTTGCTTTTCGTTTTAATTGCTTCTTCAGGCAGCAGAAAATTTGGTGCTGCTGCGGCAGCCCAGCAGCAGCACAGCAGCCAGCAGCGCGAGCTCTCCCCCAAACGAAGGCTTCAGAGCCGGAGCAGGGGGCCCCCTGGGGGCCCCCGCAGCTGGGGGGGGCCCCCAGGTGGCCCCCAATGTGAAGACGCATGCAGCGTCTTCTAGGAAGCAAGGAGGCGCCAAGGCAGCAGCAGCAGCAAACCGAGTGCGCTTTCATCTTCTTGCTGCACCTTTGCTTCTCCTCGCATAGAAAGTAACTGCCTTAACTTCTTCTGGGGGCCCCGCAGTGCTGCTGCTGCGCCTGCCCCTCTCAGGGGGGCCCCCGGGGGCCCCCGGGGGCCCCTGGAGCCCCCGGGGGGCCCCTCTATATCTGTTTCTTCATTTCTGTCTGTTCCTTTTGAGATGGTGTTTGCAAGTGGAGAGAATTGGGACATTTGTGCAGATTTAAATGCATTTTGGTGTATTCATAAGTATATTATAAGTGCGTTTTGGATTAAAATGCATTTTCGTATACTTATAAAAATGTATTTTGCTTAGCTGAGAGTCTTTGCTTCTGGCTGCGCCAGCTGCTGCTTCAGGGGCTTGCTGCAGTTGCTGCTGGCTGTGGGGCGCTGTGCCTGTCTGCTGCGTCTGCTGCTGCTGCTGCTGTTGCGGCTGCTGCTGCGGCTGCCGCTGTGGCAGCTGTTGCACTTGCTGCTGCGTTTGCTGCTGCGCCTGCTGCTGCTGCTGCTGCCGCGGGTGGGAGTCAGCTGCGTGCGCGCTGCTGCTGCGGCTGCTGCTGCTGCAGGAAGAGCCCGCGGCGCAGGGGGGCGGCTCGGAAAGCTGGGAAGGCGTTTGCCCAGTTTGTCTCCGCGGAGAAGCAGCAACAGAAGTTATTAAAATGGTCGCCTGCGACTCCTGCAACCGCTGGTTCCACTTTGAATGCGTGGTGAGCAGCGACTCCTCTGGGGGCCCCTAAGCGCCCTCTCGGGGCCCCCTGGGGGCCCTCAGGGGGCCCCTAAGGGCCCTCGGAGCCATCGGGGGGCCCCTAAAGGCCCTTGGGGGGCTTTGGGGGGGCGCCTAAGGGCCCTCGGGGGGCCCCTAAGGGCCCTCAAGGGGCCCCTAAGGACCCTCGGGGGGCCCTTATAAGGCCCCCGGAAGTGCATTGGGGGCCCTCTGGGGGACCTCTCGGGGCCCTCGAGAGGCCCTCTGGGAGTCCTCTGGAGGGCCTTTGGGGGCCCCTTGGAAGTCCTTGGGGCCCCCTGGTCCCGGCTGCGAGCCCTCTGCTGCTGTTTCCCTTTGCTGCTGCTGCGGGGCTGGTGTGGAGCGCAGCTGTGCTGCTGGGGCTTCGCCTGCAGCTGGGGCTTTCTGTGCATGCATGCGAACTTCTTCTAAGAGTTGATTGGGAGTTCTTTTGCGTCTTTTGCTGCCTTTTCAGGGGTATGCAGGCGAGACAAGAGAGGACGACACTTGGTACTGTCCTGACTGCTACCGCGGAGGAGCTGCGGGGGGCCCTTGAAGGGGCCCCCAGGGGGCCCTTCAAGGGGCCCCACAGGAGGCCCCCCTGGAAGCTCAGAGCCCCTGTGGGGGCCTCTAAAAGCCCAGAGGCACCCCTAGAGGCCACGCCGGGGGCCTCTCAGGCCCAGAGGCACCCCAGAGGCCCCTGTTGGGGCCCCCGAAGTCCAGGAACCCTCCAGAGGCCCCTAGAGGGTCTAGAGGCCCCTATAGGGTGTAGGGGCCTCTACAGGGTCTAGAGGCCCTAGAGGGTCTAGAGTTACCTGCGAGGCCTCAAGAGGGTCTAGAGGCTCCTAGAGGGCCCCCTAGAGGTTCTAGAGTTCCTACAGGGTATACGGGCCCCTAGAGGGTCTAGAGACCCTGAGAGGGCCTAGAGGCTTCTAGGGGATCTCTAGAGGCCCCTAGAGGGTCTAGAGGCCCCTAGAGGGTCTAGAGGCCCCTAAAGGGTCTCAAGTTCCTACAGGATCTAGAGGCTCCTAGAGGGTCCAGAGACCCCTCTAGACCCCTAGGGGGCCTCTAGAGATTTCTAGAGGGTCTCGAGGTTCCTAGAAGGTCTCTAGAGGCCCCTAGAGGGTCTAGAGGCCCCTACAGGGACCCCTAGAGGGTCTAGAGTACCCTACAGGGCCCCCCAGAGGGGCCTCTGGGGAGGGGCGAAGGGGCCCTCGGCAAGCCTGCAGAGGGCCTCTAAAGCCAGGCTTATAGTGCCCAAGAGAGGCGTCACAGGATTAGTGCTCTCCCGCGCCGTCCTCTATTTGACGGGCAACGCAGCAGCTGCAGCAGCAGCAGCAGCAGCAGCAGGTCACGCTGCTGCCTCCTTGAAAAGGAGATTTCTATCTGTCGCGAATCTTTTGTAGCCCTACGAGAAACTGGCAGAGACAACTAGGCAGCCACAAGAGGCAGCTAGTGCAGAGCAGCAGCAGCAATTCAAGAAAGAAGAGGCAAAAGTAGAAAAAGAAATGTAGTAGACAGAAAATAGAAAGGTATTTGAAAGAGATTGGAAGAGGTCGGGGGGCGCAGCCGAGAAGTGGTAGAGAGAAACAGCCGGGCTGCCTCAGCAGCAGCAGCAAAAGAAAGTAATAGCGGCGCCAGCAGAAGCAGCAACACAGCGCCGGCCCCAGCAGCCTCGCCTGCAGCAGCAGCAGCAGCAGCAGCAGCAGCAGCAGCAGCAGCAGCAGCTGGGCTAGGCAGCACAGAGCCTGTCGAGCTGGTCGTCGATGGCGCAGCGGCGGAACTGCATGCGGCGGCCGTGGGGGCCCCCCAGGGGCCCCCGGGGCCCCTCTAGGAGAGAGAGGCCCTGCACTGTGTCCAGAGTACCCTGGGAAAGGGCCTCGGAGAGGCCCGAGGGCCTCCGCCCCCGGGGGGGGGCCCCCAGGGTACTTTCCACGGCCAACAAGTAGTGCAGCACTTTGAGGCTGAGGGCCCCAAAGGCCTCCCACAGCTGCTGCCCCGACACTGCGCTCGTCTCCACGTAACGCAGCCCCAAGCGGCCCGCAGCAGCCTCGCCCTCCTCCCGAGTCACCTCCTGCAGCAGCAGCAGCAGCAGCAGCAGCAGCAGCAGCAGCAGCAGCGGCAGCAGCAGCGGCAGCAGCAGCAGCAGAGGCGGACAGGAGGAGAACGGGAAGTGGTGAAGGTAAGAAGCAGCGGCGAATGGACCCAGGGGCAGAAGGGAAAAGAGTTGAAAAGACTTATAAAAGGAAGCAGCAGCAAATGAGCAGCAGCAAATGAGCAGCAGCAAATGAGCAGCAGCAAATGAGCAGCAGCAGATGAGCAGCAGCAAAATGACTTTCTGCTGCTTCCAGGACCCACTCTCTCTCTTAGGTCACATTTGTTGCCCACAAGCAGCGCCTGCACATGAGCAGGGGCCTCCTCGCGCATGACCGAAGCCCAGTAGTCCACGCCTGCGCAGCAGCAGCAACAGCAGCAGCAGCAGCAGCAGCCGCAGCAGCCGCAGCAGCAGAGAGGGGCAAAAGGGCACTCAAAGGCACAGTGCAGCAGCTAAAGGGGAAGGAAATATGCGGGAAAAAGACAAAACGAGAGTCCCAAGCGGGAGCTGCTTCCTGCTGCTATCGCTAAACCCTCGGCTGCACCCTAAACCCTAAACCCTAAACCCTAGGAGCTGACAGCAGCCACGGGCGCGAGGCCCATCTGGCTCAGCGGCCCTCAGCTAAGCTCGTTTTGGGGAAGGGGGGTCTCTGCTGCGCTGCTGCTGCTGTTGCTGCTGCTGCTGCTGCCAGCCCCTCGGAAAGGCTCAAGAACGAGCTGAACCCTAGAACTCAGACTGCAGCCTAAACCCTAAACCCTAAACCCTAAACCTGAAGCCCTAGAATGCAGCCTGAAGTGCACATGAAACCCTAAACTGACACGTGAGTCCTAAACCCTAGACAGCAGCCTACACAGTGTGACTGCAGCCTAAGCCCTGGACTAAACCCTAAACCCTAGACTGCAACCTAAACCCTAAACCCTAAACCCTAGACTGGCGCAGCTCTGGAACAACGCACTAGTGAAGCTCTTTCTGCAGCCCACGTCGAAGACCAGCATCACTCCCATAGCGGAACGGAAGTATGCTGCAGCAGCAAACCAGGCGTACAGACACTCCACAAGCCCTCCAGCAGCAGCAGCAGCAGCAGCAGCAGCAGCAGCAGCAGCGAATGCTGCAACGGCAGTCAATGCCATGCCGCAGCAGCCGCTGCCACCGCAAAAAAACTAGCCGAACTCAGCCGCCGCAGGAGCAGCAGCGCTGAAGCACCAACGCAGCAGCAGCGGCAGCAGCAGCAGCAGCAGCAGCAGCAGCAAGAGCTGACCCTGTGTGACGCTTCTGAATCTCTCGTGTCCTGCAGTATCCCAAACTTGAACTTTCGCTATTTTGCCCTCCAGCTGCAGAGTTTTGCTTCTGTAGTCAATCCCTATTGTGGGTGCTGGCGGCATCCAGTGGGGGCCCCTCCTCCGGGGGCGCCCATGGGGGCCCCCATGGGGCCCCCCGTGGGGGCCCCCGTGGGGGCCCCCGTGGGGGCCCCCATGGGGGCCCCCCTGGGGGCCCCCGTGGGGGCCCCCGTGGGGCACCCCGTTCTGGTGGCTCTCGTGGGGGGCCCCCTTAGAGTGCTGCTCGGGGGGCCCCTCGCTGCGGGCCTCGCCGTGGGGGCCCTCGCTGCAGGGACTGCCGTGGGGGGCCCCCCTTCGGGGGGGCCCCCTGTGGGGCCCCTGGGGCAGGTGGGGGGCCCCCTCTACAAAGCGCAGCAGCATGCTGCTTTTGCCCACTCCGCTGTCTCCTGCGAGTTTAAAGAAACAAAAGAATAAAAGAAATAAAAGAATAAAAGAAATTAAAAAAAGAAAAGAAATCAAAAATAATTAAATCGGGAATTGTGGGCCGCAGCAACTTAGAGGTAAGCTGTGTCTGTACACCGCAGGCAGGCTGCCCTAGAACAGCCCCAGAAAGCACTACAGACACTCAGCAGCAGCAGCGCAGCAGCAGCAGCACAGCAGCAGCAGCAGCAGCAGCAATAACCACAGCAGCAATAAGAGCACAAGCGATGAAGGCAGCAGCAACAGGGCCAGAAGCAGCAAGGCCAGCAGCAGTGGAAGCAGCAGCCTTACGGGCAGCAGCAATAAAGCCAGCAGCAACACGGCCAGCAGCAGCAAGGGCAGCAGCAACAAGGGCAGCAGCACTAGAAGCAGCAGAGTAGGGAATTAGCAGAAAGAGCAGCAGAGCAAGGGCACCAGCAGTACAAAAAACAGCATCCGTAGAAGAAACGGCACCAAGAGCAGCAGCAACAGCAGCAGAACAGCAACGAGAGCAGCAGCAGCAAGAGCAGCAGCAGCAACAGCAGCAGCGAGAGCAGCAGCAGCAAGAAAAGCAGCAAGAGCAGCAGCAGGAGAAGCAGCAAGAGCAGCAGCAGCAAGAGCAGCAGCAGCAAGAGCAGCAGCAAGAGAAGCAGCAAGAGCAGCAGCAAGAGCAGCAGCAGGGGCAGCAGCAGCAAGAGCAGCAGCAATAGCAGCAGCAGTAAGAGCAGCAGCAGCAGCAGCAGCAGCAGCAGCGGGCTTGCCTATGAGGACCAGCTTGATGAGGTAGTCATAAGCCAAAGTGGTTTGCCTCTCTCCTTCCCCTGCGAGCGCCTCCAGGGCACAGGCCAGCGCGTCTGAGGGCGACTCCCCCATTTTGGCCACACTGCAGCAGCAGCAACAGGCCACAACTTCTGCTGCTGCTGCTGCTGCTGCTGCTGTTGCTGCTGCTGCTGCTGCTGCTGCTGATGCAGTGTGTAGGGAGTTTCAATGCCCGAGAACACCCGCTCGGCAAGCCGCTGCTGCTCAGTAAGGCCTCGCTGGGTATTAAGGGCCAGCGCTGAAGCTGCTGCTGCGCTGTGCTGTGCAGGGGCAGCAGCAGCTGCGGCTGGGGCCAGTTTAACGCTGCAGCTCCTCAAAAAGAGACTCTTTGAAGCAGAAATAACTGCAGCAGCTCGCTAGAAGCCACAGGTGCAGTCAGCTGCTGCTTCCTGCTGCGCAGCAAGCCGCGGGGGCCCCCCAGGGCCCCCTTTCGCTGGGGGGTGGGCGTGGGGCCCAAAGCAGGCTCGAGAAGGCCCGTTGATGCACTTTTTGAAATGAGTTGTAAAATACAGAAAAGACGGAAATGACGGAGGCGAAAGGGCGCAGAGGAAGGTGGACGAAGAAGGAGGCGAGGGGCCCCTGCCTCCTGCTGCTGCTCTCTGGTCCGCACAGGGGAACTCCAGCAAGAAACGCTGTTTGAAGTGAATATTAAATAAAGGAATAAGAAACCAGAGGAAAAGCAAACTCGGGAGACGCCTTTGGGTCCAGCTAACAGCAGCAGCAGCAGCAGCGGCAGCAGCAGAACAACAGCAACGCCACAGAGCCACCGGCGCGGGGGCCCCTGCTGCTACGCAAGGCTGCCTTCTAGCTTCCTTCGGTTTCTAAAAGTAAAGCGCCCCACTATATCCAATTTAGTCTTCTCAATTTGAACTTGACAGAGGCTACTGGGGCCCCAGGCTCAGAGGTTCTCCCAGGGGCCCCTAGCCGAGAGACACTCGGGGGGG
>NW_013651722.1:18421-53742 GCF_000499385.1 Eimeria necatrix | reverse complement strand
CCCCTAGCCGAGAGACCCTCGGGGGGCCCCCAGCCGCAGCCGCGAAGGGCCAGGAGACGGCCTCAGCGGCTGCTGGGGCCCCACACCTCCCATCTTCAGCCATTTAATTTATCTTTGCTGCTGTTTGGTGGCCCCCAGGGGCCCCCAATGCATAGAAGGCCGCAGCCGACGGCCCCGAGACACCCCAGAGCCCACGATGGACTCCGGCAGCAGCCGCGGCTGGGGGCCCCCCTGGCCCAGAAAGGCCCCAGCCAGCTTCCGTAGCCAGCAGGAGGGCCCCGCGAGACCCCCGGGGCCCCCAGGGGGGCCCTGCGGACCCCAGAGGGGCCCCGCCAGGGGCGCAGCCAGGGGGCCCCCCTGCCCCCCTCAGGAGGGCCCTAGGGCTCTGCCGGGATCTATTAAGGGCCGGGGCCTCCTGGGCTCTCTAGGCTCTTCACCTGCTGAGGGTTTGGGCCAGCCACGGGGAGTGGGGGCCTTGGCCAGAGGGCCCCCGGGGGCCCCTCCAGTGAGTGGTGCTGTCCTGGGGGGCCCCCTGAGGTCTACAGGGGCCCCCCTGGGAGGCCTTCGGGGCCCCTCACGGGGGCCTGCGGGCCTGGGGGCCCCTTCGGGGCTGGCTGACTCAGGGGCCCCCGGGGGGCCCCTGAGCCCCGGGGGGCCCCTGAGCGCTCAGGCTTCAGGGAGACCCTCTCGAGGAGCTGCGGGGGGCCTCAAAATGCCTTTAATAGAAAAACCCTTGGGGCCCCCCAAGGGTACCTCTATTGGGGCCCCAAGGAGCCCTCTGGGGGGGGCTGTGGGCGCTTCTTTGCAGAGCTTGGGGGCCCCCCTGAAGCCCCTTCAGCACCGCGTGGGGGCCCCCTCAGGGGCTTCAGTGAGGCCTGCAGCAAGCAGCAGCACCCCGCAGCGGGAAAGGGTACCTGGGGGGCCCCCCTTGGCCCGTAGCTGCTCCTCGCAGCAGCTGCAGCGGGCAGCAGCGCTGCGAGGGGGCCCCACCTCGAGGGCCTCTTTGCTTCCCAGGGGCCCCTTCCCCACTGAACCCCCAATAGAGAGGGGGCCCTCTGCTGCAGGGAAGCCTGAGGGGGCCCCCAGTCTGCAAAGGCCCGCAGAAAAGCCACAGAAGCTTTCTAGCTGCGGGCAGCAGCAAACCCCTCCTCCTAGGGGCCCCCCAGCAGGGGCCCCCCTGCCCCCTTGCTCTTACGTGGAGCCGCTGCCCCGCAGCTTTCTTGAGGGTTTGAGTGAGTCTGCAGCCTGCTGCTGCGTCTGCGGTCGTGCTGCAGGGCCCCCGCAGCAGCCCCTCTGCTGTGGCGCTGCTGCTGCTGCTGCTGCTGCTGCTGCTGCTGCTGTGGAGGCCCCTGCGGCGAAGGCCGCAGCTAGGGGCCCCCAGGCCCCCTGAGCTGCCCCGGGGGGCCCCCAGAGCAGCCACTGAGGCCCCTTGCTGCTGCTGGGTGCGTGTGGCGCTGCACAGGGCTGCAGGGCATTTCGCTGGGGCCCGAAGAAGCAGCAGCATATGATGCTGCAGTGCGCAGCAACTGCATGCTGTGGCTGCCGCTGAATAGGCGCGAGCTGCTGCTGCTGCCGGCCCTGGTGGTCTACACTTTTCTGCAGAACTTCTCTGTGGCTTCGCAGACCATTTGCTGCCTCGCAGCAACTCCGCGGGGGGCCCTCCAGCTGCAGGGGGCCCTGCAGCGGGCCTTTGCGTTGCTGCTGCAGCACCCGCAGGGCCACTGCAGCACCCCGGGGGGCCCCCCCGGGGGCGCCGCCGAGGGGCCCCACCCCCTGATTGTGCGGCTGTGCGCTCCCCGCAGCACAGCAGCAACAGCAGCAGCAGACTACAGAGAGAAACTCTGGCAAAAGACGCAGCTGCAGGCCAAGTGGGGGGCCCCCGCCACCTGGGAAGCCTACCGGGGGGCCCTTAAAGAATTCAGCGAGGCCCTCAGGGACCAAAAAGGGGTAAGGGGGCCCCATAGCTTTGCTGCAGCTAAGCAGCCAGCAGCAGCACAAGCGCGGACCCCAAACCCTAAAACCTAAACCCTAAACCCTAAACCCTCCCCCGTGGCTTCATGCAGTGCATGCGCAGAGCGCAGCCTAACAGCTACACTAATTATGGCTAGGTGTATGTACAGCACACAGCAGCAGGGCGCATTAAATCCTCCAGCTGCAGCAGGAGCCTTTGCTGCCAGCTAAGGGACTAAAGAGACTAAAGAAACTAAAATGACTGAAGAAACTAAAAGTCTAAAGAAACTAAAGAGACTAAAGAAACAAAAGAAACCAAAAAGACTAAAAAGGCAAAGCCAGAGGCTGAGAGAAAAAGAAGAAATAGCCTCCCAAGCTGTGGGCCTGCTGCTGCTGCGCTGCAGCTGCCGTGGCCCCCAAGGACCCCACAAGAAAGGCAGCAGCTAAACCTCCTCCAGCCCCTAGCTCCCTTTCGGTACGCCAGGTCTCAGCGCGAGGCGCTGCAGTCTCGGGGGCCCCTGGGGGCCCCCGGGGGGCCCCTGGGGGCCCCCGGGGGACCCCTGGGGGCCCCCGGGGGGCCCCCCAGTGCAGCTGCGGAGAACTTTTTTCGCCCCTGGGAAGAAACAGTCAACAGCGAGGCTGCTGTGAGATGGCCTCGAGTCTTTGTCTCTTCGGTGTCTGTCTTTGTGTCTCTTTTGATGCACGGCTTTCTGCGGCTGGAAGACGTGGCGCTGCTGCTGCTGGACGGGGTAAGCTTCGGCGACAGCAGCAGCAGCAGCAGCAGCAGCAGCAGCAGCCTGGGGGCGTACGAGAGCCTCATGGCGGATTTCGCCTCCCGGGCCTCCTCCCTCCCGCGCATTCTCTGCACTACTGAGGGCCCCCCCTTGGGCAACCCAATGGCAGCTTTGCAGCAGCTAAAGAGGCTGCTGCAAGGCCTTTGCTGCTCTTCTTTCTTATTGGCAGAGTGCCTTTGGGGCCCCGGGGGCCCCCCTGACCTCGGCCTAGTTCGCTACGAGCCCGAAGAAGCCCCTTACTGGGCTGCAGAGGAGGTGGCAGCTGCTGCAGCAGCGGCAGCTGCAGCAGCAGCAGCTATCCAGGGCCCCCTGGGGCCCCCGACCCCCCCATCGCTCCCAGCACAGGGGGGCCCCCCAGGGGGCCCCCGTGGCCGGGCCTTTACCAAAGCTGTCAGCGCCATACTGGCAGCCTGCGATGCTGCTCTGGCGCATGCACTTAGGAGCAGCAGCAAGTTGGAAGTGAGCTGTTCCCCAGAAGCCTCGGAGGAGCTGGCTACGGGAGAGGCCCAGGGGGCCCCTGTGGGGCCCCCCCAAGAGGGGCCCCCCCAAGAGGGGCCCCCCCAAGAGGGCCCCCACCCCAACGCGGGGAACTCTGGCTTGCGGGAGGCCTGGGAGCAGCCGCTGCGGGAGAGCGGGGAGCTGCTGCTGGAGGCTGTGGCGCTGCAGCTCAAAGGCCACCCCCTGCTGCTAGCAAACTGCTGCTGCATGCGAAGGCTCGCTGGCCTTCTCTCCCCGCCCCACAAACGGGCTGCTGCTGCTCGCTGGAAGCAGCTTCGTGCTGCGCTGCTGCGCATGCAGCAGGACTGGGGCTTCTGGTGCTTCTGCGCAGCAGCAGGAAGACTCCGGGCCAAACTCAACCGCTGGGCCCTCGCCCTCACTGGTGCCCCCGTGTACCCTGCCGCAAGCCCCCAGGGGGCCCCAGGGGCCCCCGGGGCCCCCGGGGCCCCTGGGGCCCCTGGGGCCCCTGGCGCTGAGCTGGCCCCGAACCCTCTAGAGTGGCAGCCATTCCTAGGGCCCGAGGGGCCCCCCTGTGGCGGCTCCTTATCCCCTCGCACGGAGATTAAAAGGCCCCAGCCAAGAGGGTCTTCTTGCTTGGAGGAGTCAAAAGGAGGCCCCCATGAGGGGGGCCCCTCAGGCAGCTGCCAAGGGCACTGCTTCCCTGTTGACGACGCTGGGGGGCCCCCCTGGCTGCTCTGGCCCTTTGCGGGGGACTTCAAGACAGGGGCCCCCCCTGGAAGTGGAGGGGCCCCCGCAGGGCCCCTCAGGCCGGACCCCTACTTGCTGCAGCTTCGTGTGGATCTGGGGATTTGTTTTCTTTTCATGGAGCTTCTGGGGGCTTTCGTGCGCCAGCCAGCACTGAAGCACTACAGGGCCTACTGCAGCGGGGGCCTCAGCACTGTGGGGGCTTTGCTGCACTTTGGGGTCTCTGGGGAGCAGCAAAACTGCATGCAGCTGCTGCAGCAGCAGCTGCAGGGGAAGGGGCTGGGGCCCGGGGCTGCAGCTTGCTGCCGCCGCCTGGCTGGGGAAGTGCTGCGGGGCCTCTTCAGCCCTCGACTTGCTGCACTTGACAGGGCCCTCTGTGGCTTTGCTGCAGCAGAGCACGGGCCCCCTCCCCTGGGAAGGGGCCCCTGCAGCCTCCCCGGCAAAGAGGGCCCCTGCAGCGCGGAGGGGGCCCTCATTGTCTGCAGCAGCAAAACTGCTGCCTGGTGCTTGGGCCTCTACCTCGCGGCCCGGGGCCTCGGAGAGGTGGAGTGCCTCTTGGCCAGGGGGGGGCCCTGTGCGGCCTTCAGCGCGGGCAGCAGCAGCAGCAGCAGCAGCAGCAGCAGCAAACGCGGCAGCGGGGCAGCGGCGGGGTTGGGGGGCTGGGAAGCTCGAAAGAGGCCCCCTCTGAGGCTGCTTGTTGCAGCTAGTCCGCAGCTTGCGCTGCATGCAGCTGGGAGCAGCAGCTACGGGCTGGTTTTGGTGCCGGAGGCCCCCCAGAAGGCGAGCGAGCTGCTGCAGGTTGCTGCCTGCTGCAGCAGCAAAGCGCGCACATGCTTAGAGCCCTCCCCCCTCGTGCTGCTCTTTGCTGCTGAGGCCCCGCCCCTCGTGCCCTTCTCCAGCAGCAGCAAAACCCGCCCCGGGCCCAGCTCACAGAGAGCAGCTTCTGTGGTCTTCGAGCTGTACCCAGTACTGCAGCACATCTCTCTGCTGCGGAGGCTTGCGGGGCCCCAGGGGGCCCCTCTTGCTGCAGCTCCTGTGGGGCCCCCAGGCCACCAAAAGCCCGGACTCCATGTGGCTGCAACGGGGGCCTTTGTGCCCTGCAGCAGGGCCTGGGCCCTACTGCAGCAAGTGCTGGCCCAAGGCTACAGAGAACCCGCCTGCAGCAGCTTTAGAGAGGCCCGAGGGTCTGCTGCTGAGGCCCTGTTCTTTCTGGGGCCCCTGCGGGCTCGCAGGGGCCCCGGGGGCCCCCCGGCCCTCGAGCTGCCCCCACTTAAAGGGTTTAGGGAAACGCCAATAAAGCCCGAGAAGCTGCAGCTGAAATTTGCAGAGACGCAGAGGCCCCTGGACTGGAGAGAAGCCTGGGAGGGCCTCGCAGTGAAGGCCCTGCAGCGTTTGCATGCGCTGGGGGTCCTCAGCGACAATTTGCTGCTGCAGCCGGTCTTGCCCGAGCAGCAAGAAGGGGCCCCCAGGGGCCCCGCAGCAGCAACGGGAGAACGCGCTGTCTGCGGCGGAGAAAGAATGTGGAGACAAATTCCCCAGAGCCTCCTCGCGCCAGAGTCCCTACGCGAAATGCTGCAAGACCCTCAGTCGTGAGATGCCCAGTTTGTGACTCCGTAGCAGCAGCAGCAGCAGCAGCAGCAGCAGAAAGGCCGGCAGCGCCGACTCTGGCGCTGCAGCAGCAGCAGCAGCAACAGGGTGAAGCAGAATTGCCCGGCGTCGCTCTCGTGTGTGCCCAGGACTGAACACTCCGTCGACCTGTACATACACCGCGTCTGGTGCACCCCGCTGACTTGGCCCGAACTGCAGCAGGAGCAGCAGACGCAGAGCAAGCTGCAGCAAAGAGAAGCGGCAGCAGCAGCAAAGAGTAGCCCTATGACTGAGACAGACCTCCCCCTTCCCGACAGCCCTGTGTATGACAGTGGGGGTCTGTTGGGGTACTGGGCGCCCTTCAGCAGCAAGCGAGCGCGTGCTGCAGCAGCTGCAGCAGGAGTTGCAGCAGGAGCTGCAGCAGCAGTGACGCCTGAAACAAAGGCAGCCGCAGCAAACTTGCTGTCGCAGCTGTTTCCAGATAGACCCTTATCATCTGTGCTGCAGGTAAGAGCCCTTGTGAGACTATTCCATATCCTGTCAGCGCGGCAGGCCCGCAAAAGTTCTCGCTGCTGCTGTGGCTGCTGCTGCTGCTGCTGCCGCTGCTGCTGCTGCTGCAGCCACTAGCGATTCTCTTGCCGTCGCCTCTGCCGGAAGCTGTGGTGTTTCACGGAGTGCACCCTCTGGGCACTTGGCAGGGGCCCCCTGGCTTTGCCCAGGGGGAAGCAGGGGGCCCCCAAGAAGAGAGTGGCCCTGAGGAAGGGGGGCCCCCCGAAACGAGCGACGCAGATAGCATTTGTGAGGAGCCTGAGACCCCGGGAGAAGAGGGCCTCATAAGAATTGAAATAGAGCCCCCTGGGGAGAACATGAAGTTAAAAGTGCCCAACGCAGAAGCCCTGAAAGCGCTGCTGGTAGGCCCAGCAAGAATTTCAAATTAACTTCCCACTGACACTGCTGCTGGCCCCACAGCAGCACCAGGGGGCCCCACGCGAGCGGGGGCCCCCAGGGGCCCCTGCTGCTGCGGGCCGCCGCTGGGCAGCTGCTGGGGCCCCCGCGGACTGCGCGTTTGTGAGCTGCTGTGGGGCCCCTGCGCAGGTCTTGACCCACGAAGTGCTGCTGCGGCACCTCAGCATTGAGAGCTTCAGGCCATTGGCCAGGGGCAGCAGCGGGGGGGCCCCCCTCTGGGAGGCGTTGCTGGCTGCAGCTGCGGGCCGGCCCGCCCTCGAGACCTGGGAGGGGCCCCCCTCCAGCCAGCTCTCCAGCGCCAGCCTGGGGCTTTATGCTGCAGCACAAGAGGCCTTTGCTGCTCTCCACGGAGCTTACTGTGGCCAGACCGCCTCGCTGCAGCCAGAGCCTGCCGGCCCAGGGGCCCCGGGGGGCCCCGGGGGCCCCAACGGCTCCGGGGGCCAGGAGGACCCCGGGGGCCCCGGGGGCCCCTGTGGCCGCCTGGGGCCCCCCGAGGCCCCCGGAGAGAGCGTGCTGCAGCAGCTGCGCAAGGGGGGGGTTCTTGACTGCCGCCGGGTGCTGCTGCCGTTTTTTGCTGTGGCCCCGCTGGCTTGGGATGGCCGCGGGCTGGACCTGGCGCACTTGTGCTGCCTCAGGCTGCTTGCTGCTTTTGCCTTGAGCAGCAAATGGTGAGCAGCTCCCCCCAGCTGCTGCATGCAGCGCGGCCTCTGTGCCCTGCGGGGCTTCCCCGCGGGCCTCTGGCCTTAGCAGCTGCCGCCCCTCTTGGCTTCTTCTCCTCTTGTGACTCCCGCTGTCCCACACGTAGATAGGGCAGCAGCAGCTGCTGCTGCTGCAGAAGCCGACGCTGCTGTTGCTGCTGCTGCTGAAGCTGCTGCTGCTGCTGCTGTTGGTGCTGCTGCTGCTGCTGCTGCAGGCGCACGAGTTTGTGGGCAGCTTTGCATGCGCAGGAGCCCTCGAATGCCTCTGTTTGTCCGCAGGAGACCAGAAGAGGCCTCTCGGTCTTTAATGGAAATGCATGGCGAGGAGGCGCTGAGAGCCGCAGTGCGGGGCCTCGGGGCCCCTGGCTTGGCTTCGGAGCTGATCCAGTCCTCTCTTCGTCTTCTAAAGGAGCAGCAGCAGCAGCCGCTTGCTGCAGCAGCAGGGCTGCTGCTGCCGGGCGGCCCAGCTGCAGCAGAGGCAGCAGCAGCAGCGCCAAATGCTGAGTCCGAGCTGCCTCCTGAGGAGCTTCTCTTCTCCCCCAGCTCGCCGCTGCGCTGCGTCAAAGTCCATTTCCCCTTTGAAGAATTCCGCAGGGCGGGTGAGTGCCTCACCAGCAGCCACAGCTCCGGGGGCCCCCAGGCTCTTTGCATTCTGCTGCTGCAGCAGCAGAGTGAAAGCTGGCATTTAGAAGCTCCGGGGCCCCCAAGCGGCTTGCATTCTGCTGCTGCTGCTGCAGAGCTAAAATTTGCCTCTAGAAGCTCCAGGGGCCCCCAGGCTGCCTGCATTCTGCTGCTGCTGCAGCAGAGTGAAAGCTGGCATTTAGAGCTCCGGGGGGCCCCCAGGCTGCCTGCATTTTGATGCTGCTGCAGCAGAGTGAATGCAGGGTTTCAAGAGCTCTCGAGGCTTCCCCAGGCTGCTTGCACTCTGCTGCAGCTGCTGCAGCAGCTGCAGCTACTGCAGCTGCTGAGCAGCAGCGGCCCTGCAGCAGAGCAAAGGAGGCCTTTGCTGCTGCTGCTCTTTGTTGCTGCTGCTCGCAGGCGGCACGGGGCGAGGGGCCCTGGAGCCGCTCTCAGGCCTTGACAGTCTGCACCCGCAGAAGGGCCTTTTCATCTTCAAGGCCCTTTTGCTGCGGGGGCTGGAGAGACCAGTGGTCCGCTTGACTCACGAAGAAAGGCGCAGCTACCGGTACATAGCTCTCCAGGCCATTGACACCGCGGTAGGTGGGGGCCCCCAAAGAGTCCAGCGTTGCGAGGCTTCCCGCTGCAGCTGCAGCTCTTCCCCTGAAGCTGCGTTAATTAGCCCACTGATGGGCAGCACCAAGTAGCAAAAAGGGTTGAGGTGGGGGCGTTGCTGCTGCTGTGCTGCTGCAGAACACCCCGTGGACGGGCCCCAGCATGACTGACCCAGGGGGGGGCCCCCGGGGCCCCCTCAGCGAAGAATACCTGCAGCAGCTGGCAAGGGCCGGAGTCCGGCTAGTGCCGCCGTACCCAGACCCGGAGAGGGGCCCCCTGGGCAATTGCTGGCTGCTGCGGGGGCTGCGTATCCGCCAGGTGGGCCCCTGGCAGCAGCAAATTGGGCTTTTTGAGCAAGGAGAGCAGCAGCAGCAGCAGCAGCAGCCCGGCTTTTCTCAAAGGCACTCTCACAGGGCTTTGCTGCGCTGCTGCAGGGCTGCAGGTGGCTCACCAGGGGTGACCCAGGTGCTGCTGCAGGCCGCAGCGCAGCACCCCAGGAGCAGCTAACAGCTTATGTGCCCCAGTGCGCCCGCCTCTGCCCCTGGACTGAGCCAGTCTTCCTGGTGGGGGCCACTGGTCCAGCAGCACAGCAGCAGCAGCAGAGGCCGGGACAGTCGCTGCAGCACTAGGAAAAGGCTCAGCAGCTAGAAAGACGGGCACACCAAGGGAAAGACCCGCACTTAACAGGGTCTTGGGGGCCCTCGGGGCCCTTCGGGGGCCCCCGGGGGCCCCTCTGCAGTCCCCATAAACTAGTTTGCTAGGGTGCTGCTGCGAATAGTGACTCAGCCAAAGGCGGCAATAGCAAAGGCCGCGTTGCTTGGCATCTAGGAGCCAGGCCGCTGAGTGCGCAGGCGCGGTAAGGCGCTGCTGCTCAGCTGCTGCTGCAGTCTGTTTTGCTGCTGCTGCTGCTGCGCTTGCTTCTCAGCAACTGACGTGGCTAGCCCCAGCCTTCTTCCAACTAGAGGTGGCCGCGGGCCACTTCGAGCTGAAGGCGCGGCTGCTGCAACAAACGGAGCTGAGGGGCCCCCAGGGGCCCCTGCGGCTAGGCGCGTAACTGCCCATTTAGGGGCCCCCTGCAGGGGCCCCTGCCCCCTAGGCCTCACTTTAGCTGTGTTCCTTCAGACAGCTTTGCAAAGATGCGGCTGTGTCCCTGTGCCGCAGCAGCCTCTTGAGTCTGGCTGTTTCTGTCGCTGCACCCAGGGCAGCCTTGGCTGCGCCCTGCGTCTGCTGCTGCTGTTCCTGCTGCTGCTGCTGCATCAGCAGCGCCTGCGCAGCAGCCTCACCAGCAGCAGCAGCAGTACCTGCGCTGGTGCAGCAACAGCAGCCGCAGCAGCAGCAGCAGCAGCAGCAGCAGCAGCAGCAGCAGCAGTACCTGCGCTGGTGCAGCAACAGCAGCAGCAGCAGCAGCAGCAGCAGCAGCAGCAGCAGCAGCAGCGGCGGCGGCAGCCGCGCGACGGCCCCGTCTGCTGCGGCGCTGCGTGTGCGCTCAGGCCTCGAGCAGCAGCTGCTTGCTGCTGCGCTCACCTGCAAAGCCGCGCGGCCGCCGGGGGCCGTGGACTCCGGGGGCAGCCGGTGGCACTGGCAAAGGCTGGAGTTTCTGGGGGACGCAGTGCTGGGCTTTGTGGCTGCAGCGTTTTGCTTCTTGACAAACTTCGGGGGGGAGCCCGAGGGGGCCCTGACGCAGCAAAAAAGTTCTTTTGTTTCCAACTGCCACCTGCACAGCTGCGCCCGCGGGCTGGGCCTCGCGGGCTACTTGCTGTCGAGGCCTTTCATTCCTGCTGCTGCTCTTGCGGGACTCAGAGAACAAGTCCTTTCCCCCAAGATGCTGGCGGACGCCATGGAGGCCCTCACTGCAGCTTTCTACTTGTCCAACAGGGGCCTTTTGGGGGGCCCCCGGGGCCCCGCGGAGGCCCACCAAGGCGCTACGCGGGCTGCGCCCCTCGGGGGGCCCCACCAGCGCCCGCAGGGGCCCCCCGGCTCCTTCGGGGGCCTCCTTGCTGCTGCAGCCTTCATTGGGCAGTTCGTGCTGCAGGGGGGGCCCCCTGCGCCTGGGAAGGGGCCCCAGGCTCACACTGGCGCCGGGGAGTCTCAAGAGCCTCAAGAGCCTCCTGAGAAGGGCCTCAAAGCGAAGCAGCTGCCCCCCGTGGTTAATATCTTGTCTGCTGCAGCAGCAATCTCTGCAGCCATTTGCTGCGGGCCCCCACTGAGCCCCCAGGGGGCCCCCAGAGACCCCAAAGACACATTTGAAGAGCCAGCAGAAGTGGACTTTCTCTGCACTCTGCTGCTGCCAGCAGGAGTGCCCCACGCTCCCCTGCACCCCGACCGCCGAGTGGCTGTTTTGCTGCAGCAGCTGCTGAGGGGGCCCCGCGAAGGCAGCAGCAAGCCGCAGGCTGCTGCGGTTCCGGCTTCCTGCTGCAGCAGCAGCGCGGCCGGCAGCAGCATTTCAGAACAGACTGTCTCAGACTTGTGGCTGGCCCCTGCGCGGGACCTCCTTAACTGCTGCTGCTCCCAAGAAGCACTAGACTGCCAAACAGCTGCAGCATTTTGGAAGGAAAGGGGCCTCTGTCCCCGCCTCGTGGCTCTCGCCCGGTCAACAGAGGTCAGCAACGCACGCCGCAGCAGCGCAGCAGCTGCGCAGCAGCAGCGCAGCAGCAGCGCATCAGGGGCCCCCCTAGCTAGAAGGCCATTTGGGGCCCCTGCAGCAAGTCTGTTACAGCTTTGCAAGTTTCCCTACCCTTACCTGTTTTGCTGCAGTGCTGTGTGAGTCTGTTTGCGCTGTGGCCTTAAGAGCCCAGTCTATCTGCTGAAGCCTTGAGGCCTTGTGGCTGCAAGCCTGCTGCAGGCACCGGGGGGCCCCCAGGAGGGCCCCCAGGGGGGCCCCCAAGAAAGCTACCAGCTGCTGGAGTTTCTGGGGGACTCTGTGCTGAGCCTTCTGGTGTCTGAGTGGCTCTTCTGGCGGTTTCCAGAAGCCCGCGAGGGGCCCCTGACAATGGCGAGAAGTATTTTGGTTTCGAATGCATTTTTTGCTGCCAAGATGATCCGCAGGTGCCCAGCAGCTGCGGGGAAAGTCTTATTGTTTTGGCTCTTTGAAGGAATTCAAAAGAAGCAAAATAAAATGAGCTTTCGAGTGCCTCGGCCGCTCTGCTGCTGCTTCGCAGACTCAATAGCAGCAGCAGCAGGAACTCCCCAACTTGTGCATGCAGCTTTTCGAGTCTCAGCTGAGGACTTGTGTCTTGCTGCTGCTGTTTGTGTCTTTTTCGTTTTCGCCATTTGCCGGGAATTCATGTTTCCCCTTGCTGCTGTGCTGCTGGCGGTGTATATACACCTCGGGTTTGCCTCCAGCTTGCTGCGTCTCGCTGCTTCTCACTTTTCTGCTTCTGCTTCATTTTGGTGTTTTGCTTTTCGATCAAAAGGGTGTTTGCTGCTGCTTTTCCATTGTCTTCCCAGCCCGCTGCTGCTTCTGCCGGCGACGGCGAGCTGCTGCAGCACTTCATCATACACTGCCATGGCTTTTGATAGTTTCGCTGGGAACCCAAGCTGCTGCTGCTGCTGCTGCCGCTGCTGCTGCTGCGCAGGCTGCATGCAGCAGGAGTGCCCCTGGAGTCTCTGATCATCGAGAGCGGGCAAGGGGCCCCCCAGCTCGAGTTGTGCCTGTGCTTGGGGCCCCCCGGGGATGGGGCCTCTGGGGAGGGGCCCCCCCCCGGCAGCAGCCTTCTGGCGTGCCTGTGGCAGCAGGCAGAAGCAGCGGGCTGCGGCCTGCGGGCTGGGGGCCCCTGCTGCTGCTGCTGCCGCCGCTGCAGCAGCGCCAAGAAGCAGCAGGTTGCGCAGCGGCTCGTGCAACTGCCCCCTGAAGAGGACTTCGCGCGAGAAGCAGCAGAACTGATCTCACGCTTGACGCTCCCTCACAACACTCCCGCTGCTGCTGCTGCTGCTGCTGCTCAGCCCAGGGATGATAGCAGCAGCAGCAGCAGCAACAGCCACAGCAGCAGTACGCCAAAGTGGATTAAGCAGCTTGGGGACGTCTACGAGTCCCTAGCAAGTGCTGCGCTTCTATCATCGGGCTTTTGCCTTGAGGTGGGGAAGGCTTTTAGGCTGAAGTTCCTGCAGCAGCTGGTGTTTTGCTGCTGTTGTGCAGCTGCTGCCGCGCCTGCTTCCGTTTCACTGCTGCAGTCGCTGCAACAGTGCAGTTGCTGCTGCGTTGCAGCAGCCACAGCAAAGGCGCCTGTAACGGGGTCTCGTCAATTTCCTACCCTGCAGCTGATGCTGCTGCTGCCGCCGTTGCTGCTGCTGCTGCTGCTGCTGCTGCTGTTTCTGCAGGCGCTTTGGGCGGCAGTTGCTGCGGACTTTGAGAGCTGCAGGCTGCAGGTGGAGTCCTTTACGCTGGCCGTGAAAGGCCTAAAGGCTCCTCAAGTGGGGCCCCTGCCGGACGACTGAGTGTTGGGGTGTACGTACAGCTGCGGGGCCGGTGGTCCTGTTGAGAGCTTTTGTGCACTCAGCAGCAGCAGCAGCAGCTGCTGCTGCTGATGCTGCTGCTGCGTCGCGTTCAACCCGCACTCCCACAGCCTCGCTTGGCTCCCTGCCTAGACTAGCTACCGACTGTGCTGCCCCAGCAACGACTCAGTGCAAATTTCGTGTTTTTTCGCTAGCGCTACGGAGCTGTGAGACTGTCTGGGGGCCCCCAAGGCCAAAAACGTTCAGTAAAGCTGTCAGAGATATAAATGGTAGCTACAAGGAGCACAAAGTTCGTTCGTTCCACGACTCCCTGCTGGGAGGCGCCACTGGAAAGCTGTACGTACACCGCAGCTGCTGCAGCGTGCAGCGCCAGCGCAGCAGCAGCGCGAAGAGCCCTCACTGACTAACTTCCCCGCCCCACGCGCTGCTGCATGCGCGAAAGACTCTATTTCAAACTGAGTACCTGAGAGCCCAGCAGGCCCTTTCGTACTACTTCTAACTCAGGTCGTGCCCCCGCCTGAAAGTACGTTGCTTACAGGGCACTGCTGCTGCTGCCGGTGCTGCTGCTGCTGCTGCTGCTGCTGCTGCTGCTGCAGAGCTGGCGGCTGCCGGTGCAGCTGCTACGCGTGCCGCTGTTTCCCGTCGTTTCGGTACTACTAAGGTGACCACCGCAGCGTCTGCTGCTGCCGCAGCAGCTGGCGCTGCAGCTGCTGCTCCAGCTGCAGTCGCCGCAGCGCGGTTGTTCTATTTCGTTGGTGGCTTTGCTGCACCTCTTTGCACATCGCCTGCATTCTCGTCTTCGCCAAGAGCGGGCTCTGCTGGTGGGGCTGCGGCGGGGCGCCCCGGGAGCCCCTCAGCAGCAGCAGCAGGAGCTGCTGGTGGTGCTGGCGCTGCTGCTCGAGCTGCAGCAGCAGCTGGCGCTGCCGCTGGTGGGTGCACGGCGGCTTCGCTGCTGCAGCGTGTGTGGCGGCCCTGCGGGCTGCTGCAGCGCGTCGCGCGTGTCCCGGCGCGCGGTGCAGCGGCTGCTGCAGCAGCAGCAGCACAGCTGCTGCTGCTGCAGCCGCTGTGCTGCAGCAGCTGCGCTGCAGCAGAGGCGCGGGGCCGCAGCGGCGGCTCAAAGCTGGCTGTTGAGAGCCGCTGCAGGCTCCTCGGCCTCCTGGCTGCCGTAGCTGCTCTCAGTTTCCTCGAGAGTGGCCTCGTAGCTGGAAGCAGCCTTGAGAGTGTTGAGCGCGTGGCGGCCGCCCGGGAGCTGCTGCAGCAGCGCAGCGTCCAGCGCGCTGAGCTGCTGCACCCAGCCCAGCAGCTGCTGCTGCGCCAGCGCCACGGAGAAGCCCTTGAAGCGCGCAGACACAGAGGCGATGCTGCGCAGCGCGTCCTGCAGCGGCAGCAGCAAACGGTCCACGAAGAGAGCCAGCGCGGGCAAACTCTGCGGCAAGTGGCTGAGGCAAAGCGCAGCAAAGCCCAGCAAGTGGAAGTACTGCTTTTTGAACTCCGCCACCAGCTGCAGGAACTCGGCTTGCTGCCGCGCGCCGTAGGCGCCCAGCGCCAGCCGTGCTGCAGTGCTGCGCGCCCGCAGCAGCTGCTGCAGCAGCTCGTCGCTGCTTCTCTCCGGCTCCGCCAAGTACCCAAACCGCGCCACAAACCGGGCCACTTCGGGGCACTGCAGCACGCTCCTGGCCAGCTTGCTGCGGCTCCCTGGCTGCTGCATGCGCAGCACGTACAGCAGCAGCCCCAGCCCCAGCCCCACAGCGTCGCTCTGCTGCAGCAAAGCCTTCGTAGGCCGCCCCGGGCTCGACCCCACGAAGTACCGCAGCACTGCCAGCAGTTCGTCCACCAGCCCCGTGTTCCTCACGCGGTACGCCAGCCGCCGCAGCAGCCCCACTTGGGGGGCCCCCCGGGGCCCCCGGGGGCCCCCGGGGCCCCCGGGGCCCCCGGGGGGGCCCCCGGGGGGGCCCCCGGGGGCCCCCGCCCGCAGCGACGCGCCCGTCGCGGCCACGGAGGACCCCGGGGGGGCCCCCAGAGCAGCCCCTGCTGCTGCTGCGCCCTCGCGCTGCAGCAGCTCCAGCGCGGCTGCGGCCGCGGGGGGCAGCTCGCCCGCAGAAACGCCCTCCGCGCCGCCCAGCTGCAGCAACTGCTGCTGCTGCAGCTGCTGCAGCTGCTGCTGCAGCTGCTGCAACAGCGCCAGCTGCTGCAGCTGCTGCTGAGACACGCCCTCCGCCTGACGCCGACGCGGCTTCTTACCAACCACCGCAGAATCCCCCTCCAACCCAGGGGGGCCCCCCCCTTTCAAGAGGGCCCCCAAGGAATATGACCCTACTGCGGGCTGCTGCTCCGGGGGGCCCCCCGCGACCTCGAAGGCCCCCCGGACCCCCCTCACGGGCTGCTGCTGCAGCACGAACGGCAGCAGCAGCAGCAGCAGCAGCAGCGCCGGACCATTGCGAGCCCTCATGCCGCTTACCTGCAGTTACCTATCGCCCGCTCCCGCGGCCCCCCTTCCCCTGTTTCAGTTCTTGCAGACTTTGCGAAACGCTGCAATAAAACGCGGCCAACAAAGCTTAAAAAATGGGAGGGGGGGCTCCCAGCAGCAGCAAGCACTGCCAGAGGCGCAGCGCTCCCGCTGCTGCTCCCGCTGCTGCCGCCGCCGTTGCTGCTGCTGCTGCTGCTGCTGGGAACAGCTTCGCCAGAGGCTCAGATGTTCCGAAGCGGCAAAAGGAGGGCCGCCGAGGCCATGGAATTTACAGAAGGCCGGATACTTAGAAGCAGCACTGGCGAAGCAACGGGCGCTGCTGGCGGCGTAGCTGGTGCAGCCGTTGCTGCGGCCGGCTGTTGCAGCCCGAGGGCTGGAGATGAAAAAACTGACGCAAATCTAATAAAGAAAAAAAGACGAAGGAAGGACCCGCTTGCTTGCGGAGAACAAGAAGGCCTCGTGGTGTCTGCGACTCCAGCAGCAGCAGCGTCAGCAAAGGGCAGCAGGACTTGTTACCCACATAAGTGTTGAGATACGGCCAGGCCCAGCTGCACCTGGCCAATATATAATAGAAGGATTTGGGGGCAGACAAAGAACAGCAAACCCCGACGGAGAAGGCATGGGAGCAGCGCCCAGCTGATCGGCGGCGAAGCAGCAGCAGCTCCTGCAGCGCCTGCCTATTAAAGCCGCCTTTTCGGTTTCAGCAAGCCTTTACCATTATTATTTAGCGCTAGCCGCAGCTTTTTAACAATAGGCGGCAGCTAGCGGCTTCCGTTCCCAGCGCAGCGCCGGCAATGGCATCGCAGCAAGACTGCTCTGTGTCCCGTGGGCTGGCTGCTGCTGCTATCCGCAGCAGCCTGTCACCTCACGCCTCTGCGTTTCTTTGATTTTCTTTGCATTTTCCCCAGCTTGTTGCAGCTAAAACGTCCCTGAAAAGCTGCTGAAGCTGCTGTTACTGCGCACGAGCGCCGCGGGAGCCGCAGGCCGAATAGCAGCACAGCCACGCGCAGCCGCGGTGCGCACTGCCCCAGACACCGCCTCAGCCTCCAGAAGACTCCCAGGTATAATTTTATTACAAGTCTTCAGTTTAGAACACGGCCAGGGGTTCCCCTTGTGGCGCTGCACGCTCTTTGCGGCGAAGTCGCCCGTGGCTGCCTTCTCGAGCGAGCTCCGCTGGCAGCAGTTCGCCATTGAATGAGCTTCATTATTTTCGCTATAAAGCTCTGAAACTGAAACTTAGCACCAACTCCAATGCACAGAAGCCGCACAGACGGCTGAAGACCCGAAGACTGCGCGAGCTAGCCCACGAGCCCGCTGCGGGGAGGCCCCTTAGCTTGAAACGGGACGTCGCTGCAGGACAAGGCTACCCCCCTGCAGCCCAGGGTGCCTTATAAGCATTCAGCCTAGCACAATTACCTAACAAACGGCTGGGGTCCCCCACGAAGTTGCTGCAACCCCCATTAGCTAGGGGAACTTGCTGGCAGCACTAGAAAGCCAGTGCCAGGAGGCTAAGACTGGGCTCACTGCTCCTGAAATTGGGTTTGTAGCAAAGCCCAGGGCCACGGAAATTCAGCTGAACTGGTCTTGCTGCGGGACTGCAACAGCAGAGTCGCCTTCGCCTCTATTAGGCTCACTCAGAAGCCTGCTACTCCTTCCTCGGCACCCATTAGAAGCTATTTTGTAGCCCAACACTGCAAAAAGCCCTTGAGATCTTGGCAGTCGTTGCTGCTGCCGGTGTATCTGGGGCTTCTGTGGCCCAAGAGCTAGCCATTGAAACGAACTGGCAGCTTTTTATCCGAGCCAGTTCTGCTTTCTTCTTACAGCCCAAAGTCGCCTCTGAGCAGCAGAGGCTGCCGGCACTGACTCGCAGGTCAATGAAAATCAGAACCGCAGCAGCAATTTGCAAAAACAGTCCTTAACTTTCTGCTTAAAGACCACCGGAGCGCCACTTCACGCAGTGACAGCACAGCCCAGTTAGGCGCAGGTTTTAGGCCAAGATGGAAAGAATGTCTTGGATTTTCGCCGCATGCAGTTTCGAACTGTTTAAATTAATATGTTTCTTGAAAATAAAATGAAAATAAAACCAGTTTATACCCTAGAATGGGCTCTCTCTGCACTTTAATAACCCCACTTTGCTTCCCTTTTACCCCTTCGGCGCTTGCCACTGCCTTCTATTGCCCCGGGGAAAATCTGAACTTCTGCGCTGCGCTGCAGCTCCGCGCCCTTCTGGGCAGCTGAGCTGTTACGGCAGGGCAAGTTGCAAGCAGGAAATACAGCAACGGAGGGGGAAGAAGGAAACGCAGGAATACAGCTAAAAGGAGGCAACAGGGAGGTGTTTAGGGCCATAAACAGCCCGAAACAGAGCCACAAAAAGAGTAATGATGGGTAGAAGATGTCAAGCGTAATATCCCAAATGTAGCGGCATGGAAATCGCCCGATAAAGACTTCCTTTAAGACAATGGGCTGCTTGAAGGGGTTGATAATTAGTAAGCCATTCTGAGCCGGCTTTGCATGCAGGGGATGATGCTGTGAGCAACATTCGCTGGAGCTGCAGCCTAACCAGTCAAAAGAATGCTGCCTTAATTAAAGGCTTTTGAGTCTGAGTCCACTTGTGGGTGGAAACTGGGTAGCGGAGAGAGGCTGACGCGGCCTAGTAATGACTGCTGCCTATATGCCTGTGCAAGGCCAGCATATGAGCCAAAAAATGCCAGAGTTCAGCAGCCCGCAGCCACTTGCCAGCCCCTGTGCAGTCTTCGCAGCAAAAGTGTTTCAAGAACAATAGCAGATAAGGGCCTTTCCGCGGAAAGCCTGCGCCTACGAGCTACCGTACTGGGCAGCTGCAGCTAAACTGTGCTATTAGGCAGAGGAAACGGTCTTCATTACTCCCTGTCTGCTCAAATCTTTTTAAAAATGAGAACAAAAGTAAAAGGACAGGCCGCTGCTAAGGCAGAGACTTGAAAAGAGAGCAGCGAGGCTCCTTGTCACTGCAGGCGGCTTCGTGTGGCCCGCCGATTGGCCCTGAGTTAAGACCCATGGAAGCCTGTGGCTGCAGCCATAGGCTTCATTTCACTTTGCTGCAGCTTGTGACTGCAGCCACAGGCAGCATTTCAATTTGCTGCAGCCTGTGGCTGCAGCCATAGGCTTCATTTCACTTTGCTGCAGCTTCTTACTGCAGTTACAGGAGGCATTTCACTTTGCTGCAGCCTGTGGCAGCAGTCACTGGCTGCATTTCATTTTGCTGCAGCCTGTGGCTACAGCCTAGCGTACTGTGCACTTCAGAATTCAAGTTTCTGGGACACCCGCTCAAGGTTGGAAAAAAAGAGCTTCTAAGCAGCACAGCTGCATTCCTTTGTTTCATTCTCTTTCTTTCTTGTTTTCCTCTTTTCCCTTCCATTTGAGGGGGATTTAAACGAGTCATTCCACTTCCTGAAGCTCAATTCCTTGCAGCCTTGCAAATGACACTGCCTGGGCTAGCGCTCACCTTCGCAGCAGATAATAGGGCAGGGGGAACTTCTAAGCTGTAGCTAACTCTTATATGCGCCTCTGAGTCTTCTAAAAAGAGCTGTTGTTACTTCTTTATCTTGAAAGCCACAGCTTTCATCTGCTTTCTCAACGCCTGTAACTCAGCGGCAGCACCAGCCCTTTGTCTACGCAGCTCTGCTGTTTTCCCGGCCAAGACCTGCGCTGTGTGTTTTGAAAAACAAATAAAGCCGAAAAAAGTGCAGCAGCAGCTGCAACGGAAGGTTCTGAGGGGTCAGATCGCCGCGCATTCTTTTGCCCAGGGCTTCGCTAATGCGAAATGCACCATCTGAATTTGCTGCGCAAAGAATGGGCAGTTAGAGGCGTTTGGGAAGGATAAATAAAAGGCATTTAAAGAAGCAAAAGCAGCTGAATTGAAGGCTTCATCAGCGCTTGTGAAGCAACTGGCTTCGTTTCTTCATGCAACTGCTGCATATGGCGGGACCGCTAAATCCAAGTTGATGGCAAAGACGGAGGCTAGGAGGCCTCCAAGGTGAAGATGCAACTCTTATGCACTCATAGCCAAAGACTTATACGATTAAAATGCAAAGCCGATGCATTCATAGCCAAAGGCTTTTGTCTTCACCCTGGAGAAATGGGCTGGCGAGGGAGAATCTGAAGCAGCAGCAGCAGACTCGCGGCGCCCTAGATACATTACACAGCATCCGAGCAAGGGTGAAAACAATAGCAGCAGCAGCAGAAGCAGCAGCAGCAGCAGCAAAAGGCTGAAGCCACCCCCCTTCTGCAGAAAATAGCAGCTCTAATGACAGCTTTATTGCCCTGGACAAGGAGAAATGCCTCTATGGAGTGATCTGCTGCTGTGTTTCGGCAAAGACAGTCGGCTGGGCTTCACTTCTTTGCTTATAATGCTGCCACTGGGGCACTTCCCGTGGAGGCCAAATGGTCTCAGTGCAATCCACTCCATAGGTCACATCTGCTGCGAGGAGTCCTGTGGCTTTGAAGTGTTTCTTTGCCTCGTAAAGGACTTAAAACGTATACTTGTGACGAATTTGCTTGTCTCTTCGTGCTCAGCAGCCCCACGGGGCCCATTCGTAAGGAAAGCTGCAGGCTGTTTGTCAGATCCTTTGGTGCCCCTGCTGGCTGCTGGCAGTGACTCCCAAGACTTAGCGCTAAGAAGAGGCCAAAGTAAACTCCTAGAGCCTCTAAGATAGACAGAAATGCTGTCTTGCGCAGCTTTGCGTTATGTGGAACTTCAAGTTCAGAATTTCTGCGGTGGCAGAGCCGCCCAGACCGCTGCAGGGGAACGGCGGCGCAGCTCTGGGCCGGCGACTTCGGCCCATCTGAAGCTGCAAAATGCCTATAGATGATTTAGGCTGCTGAAGGAGATAATAAATAAAGGCTTCACTCACTGGCTGCGGCGTAAAGGCTGCACATAGTGGCTGCAGCGCAGCCGCAGGTGGACCGCAGCGGACTCAAGCGGGCTGCTCGTGGCAAGGGAAGAACAAGGAGCTCTGTGCTCATTACGTGGAGATCCAGGAGACTAACAAAAGCTGCATTATACAGAGTAAACATAATTCACCTTCTTTTGAGAAAGATTCCGTAAAGAAGCCCCACGACACTGCTTGCAGGGTCGCACGTGGCAGCAGCTGCGAATGGCCCACGCTGCTGATCAGGCGGCGGGCGGAGCCTGTCTGCTGATATCTTCCGCTCTAAACTGCAGAAATAAAACTAAAAAGGTGAGGCTGAGGGCGTGCAGGGAGAGTCGTTGTTTATCCTTGTCAGTGCCTTTACCACACGCGTTGCAGCTTTTGGAATCCGCCGGCCGCTGAGTCTTGAATGGTCCATTCCTTCTGTGGCCGGCTGCAGATAGCCTTAAAGGACTACTTTTCGATTTATTTTCCATTAGCAGCTCATTTCTACTGCTTTGCACGGCCCCGAGGCTCCGCCTACCGCTGCCGACGCTGCTGAATGCAAGACCAAGGGCGTCGCCGGCTGGCCACACCGATCCCTGTGTATCCCGCCGGCCTGGGGCCGCCAGCTGCATTTCGAGAACATCTTTGTGTGCACAGCGTTGGAAATAGTCGGAGATTTGCTCCATAGGAGCCTTTTTGCCTGGGGAAACACTGGGCAGCAGTGGGCTGTCCAGTGTGGCCTCTACAGATGAAGAACCCGAGCGGACAAAGACTTCTAGCCTGAGTTCCACGAGTCCGGCAGGGCCGCCCGGCGGCCAGAGGGGAGCAGCAGCAGCAGCAGCACGTACAGCAGCAGCTGCAGCAGCCGCTGCCGAACAGACCGCAGCTTCGCAGCCCTCAGGGGCAAAACGATCTGCAGCAGAAGTGGCTGCAATGCAGGGCCATGAGGCAGTTTCGTGTGGCTCCGAGGAGGGCTTCTTGGCTGGGATAGACATCGATGACTTCCTCTTTGTGCTGCTGGACTCCCTGCAGCCGTCCTTGCCGGACGCTGCAGCAGCAGCAGCAGCAGCAGCAGCAGCGCCCGCAGCAGCTGCGGGGCCGGGGAGCGATGCAAGTGCAGCAGCAGCCCGACGCCCCCACGCGGGCATAACCGCCGTAGAGGGCTCTTCTTTGCTGCCGCTGCTGCGCGAGACCTGGAGGCCAGAAAAGCTGCTGCACGAGCTGCTGGAGGGGCCCCCGGCGGCAGCAGCAGCAGCAGCAGCAGCAGCGGGGGCCCCCGCAGCAGCAGCAGAGCGGGACTTGGCGCTGCGGGCAGCAGAGGCGCAGCTAAGTGCCCCCATCTCGAGGCCCTCGGGGCCCCTCTACTCCGCATGTCTTGCTGCAGGGGCTTCTTTGCTTTCTTTTGCTGCAGCAGACACAGGCCGCGTGGCTCTTGCAATAAGGGCTTTTCTTGAGGTCCGGCCCGCCACACAGGACCACCAGGTTGCGCTGCTGCTGCTGCTGCGGCTGCTGCTGTTCCGCTGGGCCCTCCACAGCCACCTGGGCCTCCCCCAGCTTCTTGCAAAGAGCCGGGGGGCCCCCTTTGTGGACTTCGGGGGCCCCCAAGGCTTGGCGGCCCTGCAGCCAGCAGAGGCCGCAGCAGCGGGGGCGCCCCTCGCAGCAGCAGCAGCAGCAGCAGCAGCAGCAGGCAGCCGCCCGCAGGCTGCTGCAGCAACGTGGCTCGGGAGAGTTGCTGCACTTGCCATTCAAGAAGCTGCTGCACTTGGAGACGGCGACGAACGCCGCGAGTTGCTGCTGGAAGTGCTGCAGATCATTGCGCGCTGCGCCCCCCACATCGTCATATCTAAGTTAGTGAAGGCCACAAAGAAAGCAGGTGCGCTGCGCAGCAGCAGCAGCAGCAGCAGCAGCAGCAGCAGCAGCAGCAGCAAGTGCAGCACAGGCTGCTGCTGCAGCGGCTGCGCCGTTCGCTGCTCAAAAGGCGTTTGCAGCTCTGTAGACGGGACTGCCTAGTCCAGATCTCTCTACACGCTGCTGCTAGTTGCTTTTGCTGTTGCTGCTGCTGCTGCTGCTGCTGCTAATAAGTGCGCTCAGTGTGACTCCAGCGCTGCTGCTGCGGCGTGTGCTGCTGCAGCTTTAGTGTCTCCCGGGGCTCCGGAGGAAACAGCCACAGAGGGCGCAGCTTGCTGCTCGTTGCTGCTGCTGCTGGAGAAGATCTTTTCATCTTCGGGATGGCCAGCGATCTCTGTGTCTCTGACGAAGCAGGTGCTTGTGGTGCTGCTGCAGCTGCTGCTGCTGCCGCTGCAGCCGCAGGATGCTGCAGGCTCGCAGCGCCGCCTGTCGCTCCCCATCCGCTGGAGCATCTCGCTGCGTGCTGCAGAGGCTCTGAGTGCCTTTGCTGCAGCAGCAGCAACGGGAAACTGCCGTTCGCTGCTGCTGGCTCTGCAGAAGCAGCAGCAGAAGCAGCAGCAGGAAGAGCAGCAGCAGCAGCGGCAGCAGCCCCTCGCCCGCGAAAACGACGCCGGCCGCGACGCCGTGGGGCTGCAGCGCGCGCTGGAAGAGGGCCTGGCAGCAGCAGCAGCAGCAGCAGCAGCAGCAGCACGAGGAGAGGGCGAACTGCCGCCAGGAGGCGAAGGCGGCTGCGGAATTGAATACCTTCCTTTGATGGCAGCAACAGCAGAAAGAGTTGTGTACATTTTGCTGCCTCGCATGCTGCTAGCTAGTGCTCCCCCAGGGGTCATTTCCGCGCTGCTGCGAGCTGCTGCTATGCTGCTGCTGCTGCCTGTACACCTCAGCAGCCCCCTGATGCTCAGACACTGGGACGACGAGCAGTCGGGGATGGTGCGGCACGACCCCGTGCTGCTGCTGCTGCAGCTGCTGCTGCTGCACATTTGCAGCGAAGTCTCTGGCGTCCCCGCAGCAGAGCTGCTGCAGGACGACCAGCAGCACGCGAGCAACCGCGCCGCAGCAGCAGCAGCAGCAGCAGCAGCAGCCAACACTCAGGACCAGCGCAAGGCTCTGCAGAAGCAGCGACAGCGGCTGCTGGAGCAAGGCGGACTCGAGACAGCAGCAGCTGCTGCAGCTGCTGCAGCAGCAGATGATGCTGAAGGTCAAGGGGGGGAAGCAGCGTACAAGCAGCGTCTGCTGCAGCACACGGATATGACCCTCTCTGAGCAGCAGGAGGAAGCAGCTCTCAACAGCAGCAGCAGCAGCAGCAGCAGCAGCAGCGGCAACGACAATGACTTGGGCGACGGCGTCAGACTTGAGGGCCCAAGAGCTGCTGCCTTCTTCATGCAAGCTGCTGCCTCTTTGTCCCACCTCACGGAAGTTCTTGCTGCAGGGCAGCAGCACTGGCGCACGGAGCAGCACGCAGCCGAGCTGCAGCAGCTGCTGCTGCTGCTGCTGCTGCATGCCAGCAGGCGTTCTCTCGCTCCCAGGGATCCCTTTGGAGATCTGCTAGCGGACGAGACCCTCAAACGAATGGTGGAGCCGTAAGCGGCTTCACCTAGATGCTGCTGCTGCCTCTGCTGCTGCTTGCTGCTGCTGCTGCTGCTGCTGCTGCTTCCGTTGTTGCAGCGACAGAGGCACCCGATGTAGCGCATCTCCAAACAGTGCATCAAAAGCAACATTGCGGAGGGCTGTAGCAGCGGCTGCTGCTGCTACTGCTACTGCTGCTGCTGCTGCTGCTGCTGCTGTTGCACTTATGCCCCGCTAGACTTGTGTCCAGACTGTGCAGGGCTCCTCGGGTGTATGTACACTCAATTTGCTTGTGTGTGAGTCAATGCGGCGCTGCAGCATCGTCTTTGCTGCAGTGTCTTCTCTTAGCGCTGTGCAGCTGCAGCACGAGGCGAAGACCGCGGGGCTGTCCTCCGCATCAGCAGCAGCAGCAGCAGCAGCAGCGACGGCAGCAGCAGCAGACTGCATCACAGCGCCTCCCTGCGAGGGGTCACTTGCAGGGCTTTCTCTGATTTCGCCCATAGCTGCTCCTAGTCCCGCTGCTGCTGCTGTTGCTGCTGCTTCCTGCAGCGACGCTGCTGCTCCTCCGTATCTGCAGCAGGTGGACTGGGTGCTGCAGGCTCTTGACCAGGCAGCAGCAGCAGAAGCAGCAGCAGCAACACAAGAGAGACAAGAAAGAGCTTTAAATGAACTCAGGTGGTGCTCCCCAGCATCTTTGTCCCTTGAGGGATCCCCGGAGGGTTTGCTGCTGTCGGTTGCGGGGGGCGCTGCAGCACGGCAGCTGTCCCGTGCTGCTGCTGCTGCTGCAGCGCAGCAGCAGCAGCTGCTGCGGGACGGCGGCGCCGCGCGGCTCTTCACAGAGGGCCTTGCCCGGTTTCTGAGCCTTCCTTTGTGCTGCGGAGGAGGCCTTGCTGCTGCTGCTTTGAACACAGCAGCAGACGTGTTTGCTGCTGCAGCAGCAGCAACCAAGCGCTCCGGTGGGCTACGAGGGGACCCACAGCAGCAGCAGCGGCTGAGGGCCATACAGTGTGCTGCACTTGTCTTCATGGGCAGAGTAGCTGGTGAGGCTACAAGCAGGTTGCTGCTGTTGCTGCCACTACCACTGCTGCCTCTGCTGCTGCTACTGTTGCTGCTGCTGCTGCTGCGTTAGCTGCTGCTGTTGCTGCTGCTACTGCTGCTGCTGCTGCTGCAAACCCATGTGTGTGCGCAGAAGCACAGAGGTGCGGCTGCCCCTCCCCCCGGCTGGCCCTCACGCCGTGGCAGCAGCCCAGCAGCATTTGCTGCTGCGCGGCGAGGTGGGCGAGGCCCAGAGAGCAGCAGCTGCTGCAGCCGCCGCTGCAGCAGCAGCAGCAGCAGCAGCAGGTCTACCTGAACCAGCAGGCGGAGGACACGCAGCAGCAGGAAACGGAGAGGATGCGGCTGCTGTGGGATAGAGCAGAGACAGCAGCAAAGTTTGTCTCTTGTCTCTTTACTTTGGCAGCAAAAAGAAGACTTTCGCCATCTCAAGCTGCTGCTGTGCTGGCAGCATGTCGATCCCTCGCGCTGTCGCGTCTGCTGCCTGTTGCTGCTGCCCACTTATCGGGGGAGGACGAGCAGCAGCAGCTGCTGCAGCTGCAGCAGTACCAGCTGCAGCAGCAGCAGCAGCAGCACTTTGCGAGGGGCGCTGACGGGGCCTCCGCCGGCTTCGAGCAGCAGCGACAGCGGCAGCTCCTCACCAGCAGCAGCAGCAGCAGCAGCAGCAGCAGCAGCAGCAGCAGCAGCGACAGCTGCTGCAGCGAGCTGCAGCTAAGCATAGACTTCAAGCTCCCGCTGCTCTGGCCCCAAGAAAGATCCTTCAGGTGGGACACAATGGCTTTAGTGGATCCTGAAGGCAGCAGCAGCAGCTCTGAAGAGGAGCTGTACATACACCGCAGGCCTTCTCTTGGCCGCAGACGCAAACAGCCCTTTAGAAGAGAAGGGCTGCATGCAGCAGCAGCAGCAGCAGCAGCTGGGGGCCCGTGGGGCCGCGCGGCGCAGCAGCGCCTGCTGGCTGCAGCGGGAGAGGCGTCAGCAGCAGAAATGGCGGCTGCAGCAGGGCCCAGCGCAGCAGCAGCAGCTGCTGCTGCTGCTGCAGCCTGGACTCACCCGCCCCCTGCAGCAATCTGTGGGATATTTGTCTTCGTGCTGCGGCTGCTTTGTCTCTCCCCATCCGACAGCAGCGACGAGGCAGCAGCAGCTGCGGCAGCAGCAGCAGCAGCGAGATGGCCAGCGTCTTCGCCGCTGCAGCAGCAGCAGCAGCAGCAGCAGCAGCTCGGGACCTCCCCAGCAGCTATTCTCAGGGAAGCTGCAGCTCACGTGCTCTTCAAAGTCCTCGCCCAAGACGCGCCGGGTGAGTCTCTTCCATTTTGCTGCTGCTGCTCCGTCCCTTGTTGCTGCTAGGCAGTGGCGCTGCTGCAGTGCCCGAGCCCCACGCCTCATGTAAACCCGGCTGCTGCTGCTGCTGCTGCCCTGTGCACTCCGCTGTGGGTGGCGCCTGCAGTGCCGCAGTCCCAAGTTGCTGCACTCTGCGAGCTGCTGCTGCATGCCTCCAGCATCCATTGGGACAGGGGCGGTCTTGCTGCTGCTGCTCTTCGCGCGGTGGCGAAGCTGATACCCAGCCTGCTGCCCACGCCTCAGCAGCAGCAGCAGCAGCAGCTGCTGCTGCTGCGCTCCCAAGCCCTCCCCTCCCGAACCCAGATGCTGCACTGGGACGTCCACAGGCCTCACCACCCGCAGCACCCGCACCCGCAGCGCCAGCACCAGCACCAGCAGCAGCAGCAGCAGCAGCAGCAGCAGCAGCAGCAGCAGGGGGCCTCCTTCGCAGCAAGAGCTGCTGTCTTCGTAGAACGCCTTACTGACGCCCTCGAGGAACATGCGGGCGGGGCCATTCCGCTGTCGAGTGAGGGTTGGGTGTCGGCGCTGTGCGAGTTGCTGCTGCTGCTGCACTTGGGTTTGCTGTCGCACTACGGCAGCAGCGAGACGCAGCAGCTCTTCGTTTCCTGCTGCCTCCTGCGGGGCTTTGCTGCTGCAGCAGCAGCAGCGCGCAAGGAAGCTGAGAGGCCCCCCAGCAGCGAAGAGCTGAAGCGGCAGGGCAGCGCCTCTGCAGCGCTGAGTCTGCGCCGCGGCGCGTCTTTGGGCGAAGCAGCAGCAGCAGCAGCAGAGGAAGCAGCGCTGGAGGACCTGCAGCAGCAGCAGCAACGCCGCGCTCTTGCTGCGCTGCAGTTCCTGGGAGTTGTGGGGCGCTCGCTTTCGCTGTCTGTACAGCAGAGCCTCACGCGGGTCTTCTTGGGCTGCGGGCAGTGCGCAGCAGCAGAAGACAAGTCGGGGGCCCCCGCGGAAGCAGCAGCAGCAGCAGCAGCAGGTGCTGCTGCAGCAGCAGAGGGGCCCCCCGCCCTCTGGCTCTCCCTCGCAAGGCCTGTGGAGGCCCCCCGAGCAGGCAGGGCAGAGGGGGGCCTCCTTGAGAGTTTGCTGCTGCTCTCGAGGGCCCCCGAGGCCCCTGAGGGGCCCCCCAGGGATGATGGGGAGAGTTCTTTGGGCGGGGAGTGGTCTGATGAGAACGAGGCTTTTGCTGGCAGCAGCAGGCAGCCAGCAGCAGCAGCAGCAGCAGCAGCAGCAGCAGCGGGCAGCTCGTGGGGCGGGTTCGGGTCCGGGGAGGCGAGCCGGCGAAGGAGCCTCGCGAGCGCCGAAGAAGAAGCAGCAGCGCCTGCAGCAGCAGCAGCAGGTGCTGCTGCTGCTGCTGCAGTCAGGTACTGCCACCCCGAGCGGCTGCGGAGGGTTGTGGGCTGGCTGGGCAGCAGCGGGGGCACTCTGTGGCTGCAGCAAGAGCTGCAGCCGCTTGTGTTCTTTGCTGCTGATGCTGCTGCAGCAACTCGGCCTCTTGCTGCTCAGACAGACACAGCTGTGCTGCAGGAGCAGAGGGCCACAGCGCGTGCTGTTGCACTTGCTGCCAGCAGCAGCAGCAGCAGCTTCGCCTCTTTGCTGCGGCTGCTGCAGGCCGTGGGGGCCCCGCCCGCCCAAAGAAGGTCCTTCGGGGTCTTTCCTTTCTTCAGCAGCAGCAGCAGCAGCAAGAAGCAGCTAGAAGCAGGCAGAGTGCAGCTGCTGCTGTGTCGCGCGGCCTTGGCCATGTCTCCTCCTTGGGAGTTGTTTGACTTTTCTGGGCCGCGTCTGCTGTCTGCTGCTGCTGCTGCTGCTGCTGCTGCAGCAGCTACGGCCGCGAACGGCGAGGCCGCGGCGCTGGTTGCTGCTGCTGCTGCTGCAGCACCCGCCACCGGCAGCGAACGCCCCCTGGGCACCTGGCTCTTCGGCAGCAGCAGCAGCACAGCTGCAGCAGCAAGTTATAGAGGACTAGTGCAGCAAGCGAAGCAATCAATGTTGGGGGTTTTTCACCGAGAGGGAGATGACGCGCTGCAGCTGGTGGAGAAGGCTGAGGCTTTCCTGGCCGCAGCAGAAGCTGCTGCTGCTGCTGCGGACCGCCAGCAGCAGCAGCAGCAGCAGCAGCCGTGCTGCTTCTTCCTCTTTGTTGCGCTGCTGCTGTCGCTGCTTCTGGCCTTCCAAAAGGAGACAGACCACGCCCTTGCTGTCACAGTGGCGGAGACTCTTCAGGCCATGGGCCGGCGCTGGAGGCTGGCGGCGCAGGAGCTGCTGCAGCAGCAGCAGCGGCAGCAGCGGCAGCAGCAGCAGCAGCAGCATCACCGCCACCACCCCCACCGCCGGAAGGCCGGCCACCGCGGCGAAGACGACGAAGGCAGCGACGCCTCCCTCCAGGCGTCGGCGAGCCGCAGCAGCGGCAGCTTTGCTGCTGCTGCTGCTGCTGCTGCTGCTGCTGCTGCTGGAGCGGCTCCCTGGGGCCCCCCAGCGACGCAGGAGGGGGCCCCCAGGAGAAGCAGCAGCAGCATTCTCTCGGCCTTTGAAACTCCTTCTGCTGCTACAGTTATGCCTCGGACTCAGTGGGTGGAGAGGCACTGCGGCGTGTCTCTGCGCTGCAGCACTGCTGTGGAGGCCGAGGAGGCTGCTGCTGCTGCTGCCATCTACACCAGCAGCAGCAGCAGCAGCATGGAGTACCTCACCACTGGAGCGCTGCAAGACAAGCACCCAGGCCTGCAGCAGCCGCTGGAGGGCCCGCTAGCCGTTCCCAGGATTTTCCAGGAAAGAATCAGCAGCAGCAGCAGCAGCAGCAGCAGCAGCAGCAGCAGCAGCAGCCACGCAGCGCCAGCCCCCGAAGACCTCGCGAACCGGGGGGAAGAGCTGCTGCAGGCTGCTGCTGCTTTGGGGGGGGCCCTCGGGAGGGGCTCAGAATTAATTATTTCTTTTTTGCTGCCTTTTTGTCTTTCTTGGAGGCCCCACAAAAAGCTGCCTCTCCCGCGGCTGCAGGCTTCTGCGCAGCAGCTAAGGGAAGCAGCAAACACCTGGGACTCTGGCCGCGAGCTGCTGGCCAGAGGTGCGTCACCTGCTGCTGCTGCTGCTGCACTAGGTGCTGCTGCTGCTGCTGCTGCTGCTGCACTAGTTGCTCCTGCTGCTGCTGCTGCTACTGCTGCTGCTGCTGCTACTGCTGCACTAGGTGCTGCTGCTGCTGCTGCTGCTGCACTAGGTGCTGATGCTGGTGCACTGGGTGCTGGTGCTCCTGCTCTAGCTGCTGCTGCTGCTGCTGCTGCACTAGCTGCTGCCTTTGCCGCTGTGTTAGTTGCTGCGTCTGCTGCTGTGCTAGCTGCTGCTGCTGCAGTACTCGCCGCAGGTGTAACTGCTGCTGCTGCTTTTGCGGTAGGGTAGGTCGAGCAGCGAGGCAGCATTTTTGTTTATGACGGACTTCGCTTCTCAGTGATTTTGCTGCTGCTGCTGCTGCTGCTGCTGCTGCTGCGTGTGCATTCGGATGTTTTTCTTTAGACCCTCTGGCTGCTGTTGAGGCCCTCTTAGGCATTACAAAGAGCGGGCGAGCTGCAGCAGCAACAGCAGCAGCAGCAGCTGCTGCTGCTGCCAACGACGATCAGGTGTCTCCTCTTTCAATTGCTGCCTTCAGCTGCGCTGCAGCTGTCCTGCCCCCGCGGCTGCAAAGTCACCATCAGCAGCAGCAGCAGCAGCAGCAGCAGCAGCAGCAGCAGCAGCAGGGCTTGCTGCTGCAACTCGAGAAGTCTGTCAGCGAAGAGCTGCAGCTCCATAAAGGCCTCTGCTGCATGTTGCTTGTTGCTGCTCTTCACGTGCTTCGCGCGCAGGTAGGCTCGCTCCCGTGCTGCAGCAGCCGCAGCAGCCGCAGCAGCAGCAGCAGCAGCAGCAGCAGCAGTTTTCTGACGATGCTTGAGCCACATGAGGTGCTTCTCGTTGCCTGCTGCTGCTCTCGTTACTTGCTGCTGCTGCTCTCGTTGCCTGCTGCTGCCTGCCTGTCAGGTCCCTGCTGCAGCAGCAGCATATATACGCACACTTTATATAAGGGCAGTTTCTGCCCCCCTCAGCAGCACAAACTGGAGAGGGAAAAGGGGGCCCCTCGCGCTGCTGCTGGGGGCCCCCCGGGCCCCAGAGGAGCAGCAGGGGGCCCCCCGGGGTCCGGGGGCCCCCATTTCGGGTCCTCCTAGTCTAGAGGCCCCATACGTGGACAGCCCTCGACAGCAGCAGCAGCAGCAGCTGCTGCAGCAGCAGCAGCAGCAGGGAAGGGCGTTCCTGCAGCCGCAGTACCAGCTGGAGCCGCGCGGGGGACGGGGCGCAGCAGCAGCAGCAGCAGCAGCAGATGAGGATCAGATGCAGCAGCAGCTGCTGCTGCAGAGCCAAGATGTTGCTGACAGCATGGCGCAGGTTTTGGGGGACAGCTGCAGGCCCTCAGAGTCTTACCGCAGCATGCGGGTGCAGGCTGCAGCAGCTGGTGGCCCCGCAGCAGCAGCAGCAGCAGCAGCAGCAGCGGGAGACATTCAGCAGCTAGCAGCGGACACAAGGGCTGCAGCAGAAGACGGACTCATCCCTGAAGTCTGCTTCGATGCTCTTGCTGCTGCAGAAAAAGCTGCTGCTGATCTTGCTGCAGCAGCAACTGACTGCCTCCTTGGGCTGTCTGTACACCACAACACTTGGCAGGTCACCGCCCTTCTACTGAGAGTACGTCTTGCTGCAGCAGCAGCAGCTGCTGCTGCTGCTTCTGCTGCTGCTTCTGCTATTGTTGCTGCTTCACAATAGCAGAACCAGCAGCAGCATCAGCAGCAGCAGCTGCTGCTGCTGCTTCTGCTATTGTTGCTGCTTCTGCTTTTACTAGGGTGCCCACTGTGGTCCGTCCCTCTCTAGTTCTGCTGCAGGCGCATTCGCTGCGCTTACTGGGTTCGTGCTGCTGCTGCTGCTGCTGCTGCTGTTGCTGTTGCTGCAGGCAGTACACATGAGGCTCTGCAGCAGCAGCAGCCCTTTCGTTCGATGGCGAGGCCTCTGCGCAGCAGCACGCATTGTTGCTGCTGCTCCCGCCATTCGTGGGCAGAAAGTTCACGGGGAGGAGGATGAGGACAGCAGCAGCGGCAGCAGCAGCAGCAGCAGCAGCAGCAGCAGCGACGCTGATGCAAGGGTGTGGCTGCAGCTGCTGCTGCTGCTGTTCCCCAGAGGAGGAGACAGCTGCCTCCAGCTGGCAGCCCTCGCGCTGCAGGCATTTGACGTTCTTGCTGCGAAGGCCCCAGAAGGCCGTGCTGCAGCGCGTGCTGCAGCAGAAGCAGCAGCTGCAGCAGAGAAGGAGCAGCAGCAGCAGCAGCAGCAGCGGATGCTGCTGCAGGACCCCAGCCAGAATGGCGGTGCGCGGAAGCACGACAGTTTCGGAAGGCTGCAGTTGCAGCTAGAGAGCAGGCACCAGCTGCTGCTGCAACGGCAGCAGCAGCAGCTGCTGCTGCTGCTGCGCCCCCAAGTAGCAGCAAGCCCTTCAGCAGCTCACGAGGCCATCTCCCTGCTGCTGCTGCCGCTGGCCGAGACAGAAGTCTCCCCCGCTCTTGTGTCTCTACAGTGCCTCACTGAGCTGCTGTGTCCGCAGACTGCTGCTGCTGCTGCTGCTGCTGCTACTGCTGCGCAGCAGCAGCAGCAGCTGCAAGCGTGTGAGGGGGAAGAGCCTTCTTTCTCCCGCGGTCCCTCGCACCAGTCCCCCGAGAACCCCAGCAGCAGCAGCAGCAGCAGCAGCAGCAGCAGCAGCAGCAGCAGCAGCAGCGTGCTGCTGTCTGCTGCAGTTGTTTGGGGAGTTTCTCGAGCCCTTTTTGCCACAATGGACTTACGCAGGGAGCGGCTGCTGGCCCGGCGAGCGACGCTGCAGCGGCTGCGGCAGCGGCTGGAAGCAGTTGCTGCTGCTGAGGGCAGGGGCGAGGCAGCAGAGGCAATAGCAGCAGCAGCAGCAGCAGCTGCTGCTGCTGCTGCTGCGCCGGTCGCCGGCATGCCCTGCGCCAACAGGGGGCCCCAGCAGAAGGGGGATGCTTCGAAGCAAGAAGACACAGAGGCAGACAGCAGCAGCAGCAACTTTGCTGCTGCTGCACTGGAGCACGAGGCCCAGGCCTTGTGGCTGCAGCGGCTGCAGCAGCAGGAGTCGCAGCTAAAAGCAGCAGCTGTTGAGTGTCTCCGCCGCCTAGCTCTCATTAACTTTGAAGCAGTCCTGGGGCCCCTCACGAACTCTCCAGGCGCTGCAGCAGCCGTAGCTGCCGCTGCCCCAGCAGCAGCAGCAGCAGCAGCAGCAGCAGCAGCAGCACGCCTGCGGCGCATGGACGTCTTTGCTTCCTGGTGGCTTTTTGTCGTCGCTAGCCACAGACAGAGCAGCAGCAGCAGCACCAGCAAGCGCTGCTGTTGCTGCTGGTGTGCCGGAAGGCCAGGGAACGTCCCCCAAAGAGCAGGGGAAGCAGCAGCAGCAGCAGCAGCAGCAGCAGCAGCAGCAGCAGCAGCCGGCGCACCGCATGCAGGTGCTGCTTGCTGCTGCAACTGACGCAGCAATCGACGCAGCAGCAATGACACTAGACGACCTGCATCCCCAAGTGCTGCGCCTTGAGACTCTTTTCTCTGGCAAATCATCAGCAGCAGCAGCATCTGCTGCTGCTGCTGCACCTGCAGCAGCAGAAGCAGCAGCAGAAAACTGGCTTGCTGCTGACTCGCTGCACTGCCTCCGCGCAGCACTTGGCTGTCTCCAGACTCTGACGCACTTGTGGGTGGGTCTCCACAGGGCAGCAGCAGAAGCAGAAGAGGGGCAAGGGCCTGCTGCTGCTGCTGCTGCTGCTGCTGCTGCTGCTGCTGCTGAGTCACGGACAGTAGACAAGGCAGCAGCAACAGCAGCAGCAAGTCACCTTGACGTCTCCGCCTTTGGGACTGAAAGCAGAGCGATGAGGGTCTTGGATGTTCTTGAAGTAGTGAGCGCTGTTGCTGCTGCTGCTGCTGCTGCTGCCGCTCCTGCTGCTGCTGCTCCTGCTTCTGCTCCAGCTGCTGCCTGCCCCTGCTGCTGCCTGCTCCTGCTGCTGCCTGCTGCCTCGCTGTTATAGCGCCCTTGTAGCTCGCCTACTTGCACTCGCTGTTGTCGCTGCTGCTGCTTTTGCTGCTGCTGCTGCTGCTGTTGCTGCTGCTGCTGCTGCAGGGCTTCGCAGTTTATCCAGCCATGAGGTGCGTGTTGGCCATGGGGCAGCAGCAGCGCGAGCAGGAAGACTCTTCGGACCCGGCAGCAGAAGCAGCAGCAGCAGCAGCCGCAGCAGCAGCAGCAGGAGCATTTGCTGCCACGCTGCAGTGCGTGGTACACTGCGCTGCGCTCCCCTGCTGCACCTGGCCCTCTGCTGCAGCTCGTGCTGCTGTCTTTTTGCTGCTGAAGCGGCGGCTGCTGCGGCCCTGCTGCTTCTTGCCCCTGGCGACAATCAGCGTAACTTGACACTGCTGCTGCTGCTGCTGCTACTGCTGCTGCTGCTACTGCTGCTGCTGCTGCTACTCCTACTGCGACTACTGTTGTTGCTGCTGCTGCTGCTGCTCCTTTTGACTTCTTTGCTGCTGCTGACGCTTTTGCAAGCACTGTGGGCACTTGCGCTAGTGCTGCTGTTGAGTGATTGCTGCTGCTGCGGGTGCTGCTGTTGCTGCCATGCTTTTCCCACCTCTGCTGCTGCTGCTGCTGCTTCTACTGCTGCTGACGCTGACCTCCTGCCTATGCTGCTGCCAAAATTGGCGATGCTCCTTCTAAAGCTGTTGCTGCTCTTGCTGCTGCTCTTGCTGCTGCTCTTGCTGCTGCTTTTGCTGCTGCTCTTGCTGCTGCTCTTGCTGCTGCTCTTGCTGCTGCTCTTGCTGCTGCAGCAAATGTGGATTTGCGTCGGGGCTGCATGCGTTTGCGCAGGAGACCGAGCTGCTGCCGCTGCTGTTCCGCGCTCTGCGGCGAAGTGTGCAGCTGCTGCTGGAGGTGCATGTGCAGCAGCAGCCAGCAGAAGGAGCAGCAGCAGCAGGAGCAGCAACGGCAGCAGCAGCAGCAGCAGTGGCCCTCAACACCCACTTCCTGGGGCCGCGAGAAGGAGACGAACTGGTTCTTGCTGCTCTTTTTTATTGCGCTGCCACAACTGCAGCAGCAGCAGAAGCAGCAGCGGAGTGCCTCCTCACGCTGCTGCCGCTGCTGGGGTTTCCAGACATGCAGCAGCAGCAGCAGCAGCAGCAGCAGCAGCAGCAGCTTCTGCAGCGACTAAGAGGCGAACTTCAGAAGGAGCTCGAAGCACAAGGCCTTCTTCGTCCCGTGCGTCTCTTGCACGGAAAAGAGCAGCAGAAGCTGCCGTGCGCTTGCTGCTGTGTGCAGCAGCAGCAGCAGCAGCAACAGCAACAACAGGAGCAGCAGGAGCAGCAGCAGCAATCGCTAAATAGGATGCCGCAAGAGGCTGCAGCCCTCATTGATGCTGCTGAGCCTTTCTTGTACATCCCCTGGGGCCCTTGGTGTTCTCAAGACCCCAAAGCAGCAGCAGCAGCAGCAGCAGCAGCAGCAGCAAGGGGGCGCCGCAGCTACTGCTCGCTGGTCGACCGCAGCGAACTGCTGCAGCGGCTGCTGCGGCCCGTGCTGCAGTGCCTGCTGGCAGCAGAATCTCAAGGGGACATTGAGAGACTTTGCTGCCTCTGTGATTTGGACAAGCCAGACCCTTTTGCTTCCCAGCTGGAGGCAGTGGCTGCGCCTGCAGCAGCAGCAGCAGCAGCAGCAGCAGCAGCAGCAGCTGGCAGCAGCAGCAAGGAGGACAGCGTCCCGGAGAGCAAGAAGACGGAGCGGGGCGAGACGAGCGGCTCCTTAGGCCCCAAGAAAAGCACTGGCAGCAGCAGCAGCAGCAGCAGCAGCGGGAGCAGCAGCAGCAGCAGCAGCAGCAGCAGCAGCAGGAGCAGCAGCATTTTGGACCCGCACAGCCTGATGATGCGGGACCGGGGCTACCGGGCCTCGCGGCGTTTGTGTCTGCGGGTGTGCCATTTGCTGCAGTGCTGCAGACTTTACTTCCCAGAGAGCAGCAGCAGCAGCAGCAGCAGCACTCCGGGGCCCCACCCCGCTGTGCTGCAGCACAAGCAGCAAGCAGCAGCACGTCGGCGGCAGCGCCGTGTGGACTGGCTCTTCTTCGGGCGTTTGGGTGGCGAGGGGGCCCCCGGGGGGGCCCCCGCGGGGGGCCCCTCGGGGGCCCCCCCGGGGGCCCCCCCAGGG
>NW_013651722.1:0-18321 GCF_000499385.1 Eimeria necatrix | reverse complement strand
AACCGAGCTGCTGCTTTGAGGGCTTTGGATGGCGCGGGTTTGATAAGAACTGTTGCGGGACTTTTTGGCCAAGGAGAAGAAGACACAGAAGCAGCAGCAGAGGAGCAGCAGCAGCAGTCGTTGGAGGAGACGGAGCAGAGCGAGGCGGTGGGCTGCTGCTGCTGCTGCTGCTGCTGCTGCTGCTGCTGCTGCTGCTGCTGCTGCTGCTGCTGCTGCTGCTGATGACTGGTTTTTGCTTAATATGTCCTTTTGTGTCTTTTTTGTTCGTTTTTTGATCTTTATTCTTTTTAATTCCCTTTGTCCTTTTGTCCTTTTTCCTTTTTCGTTTTTACCTTCTACTTTTTTCTTTTTTCTTTTTTTTGTTTTTTTAAATCTCTTTTCGTCTCCAATTATTTCTTTTCTTGTTCTCTTTTATTTCTTTTTTCATTTCTTTATTTCTTTTTTGTTTGTAATTTGTTTTGATTTCCTTTTAACGTTTTAAATTTCTTTTTCATTTTCTCTTTTACCTTCTTCCTAATTTCCTCTTTTTATTTTCCTTTTAATACCTCTTTAATCTTCTTTTTAATTTCTTTTTATTTAATTTATTTAATTTATTTAATTTCTTTTTTATTTTATTTCTTTTAATTTCTTTTTTGTCTTCTTTTTATTTTCTTTTTAGGAGTCGGAGTTGCGTGAGACAGCAGCAGTGCAGCGTTGGCAGCAAATGCTGTTTTTCATTTCGAGGCCCCCGGGGCCCCACTTGCCCCCCGAGGGGGGCCCCATAAACCCGCAGCAGCAGCAGCAGCAGCAGCAGCAGCAGCAGCAGCAGCAGCAGCGGCTGTTCTCGGCGTTTGCGCCCAGCAGGCAGCAAAGCCAAGCAGCAGCAAATCAGCAAAGTGGTCCTATTCTTTGTGTCTCTTCTGCTGCTGTTGATGCTGACGACGAGGTGCTGCTGCAGCTGCAGCAGGCGCTGCAGTGCTTCGCCCTCACCCCCAGCAGCAGCAGCAGCAGCAGCAGCAGCAGCAGGAAGCTGCAGCTGTTTCTCTGTGCTGCTGTTGCTGCTGCATGCATCACGCAAGCCTTTAATGACCTTTGCTGCCAGCAGCCCCTCAACTCTTACCTGGAGGGGCCCCCAGTCCTAATTGCCCAGGGCCTCGCCAGCTGCTGCTGCAGGCACGTGCTGCTGCTGCTGCTGCTGCTGCTGCTGCTGCTCAGGCTGGGTGCTGCTCCTGCTGCCGTACTCCTGCTGCTGCTGCTGCTGGTGCTGCGGCTTCTGTTATTCTCAACTTGCTGTTGCTTGCGGCTGCCATATTTCTGCTGCTGCTGCTGCTCCTTCTGCTGCTCTTCTCGACTTGCTGCTGATGCTGCTGCCATTTACCTGCTGCTGCTGCTGCTGCTCTTCGCAACTTGCTGCTGCTGCTGTGCTTCGCTATGCTGCCTGCAGGCAGCTGTGCAGCTTGCTGAAGCTGCGGTCTCCCATCCCAGCAGGGGGTCCAGCAGCAGCAGCAGCAGCAGCAAAAGCCGCAGGCGGCAGCGCGCGTGCTGCTGCTGCAGATGCAGCAGAAGCTGCTGCAGGGAAGAAGCTGCCACACAGCGCAGCAGCAGCAGCAGCAGCAGCAGCAGCACAGCAGCTGGAGGAAGAGCGCGCTGCTGCTGCTGTAGCCCTCATGTGTCTCCGCCGCCTCCACGAGCCTCCCTCACGCGCTGCGCAGCAGCAGCAGCAACAGCAGCAGCGGCAGCAGCAACAGCAGCAGCAGCAGCAGAAGCAAGAGCAAGGCGCTGAAGCAGCAGCAGCAGAACAAGGGATAACTGCAGCGCCAACAGCAACGCCTTCGCCAGCCAGCGATGCCCACAAAAAGAAGCAGCAAGCAGCAGCAGCAGCAGCAGCAGCAGCAGCAGCAGCGCCCCTGTGAGCCACTTATTCGCATTTTGCTGCAAAAACCCACAACACCCAGGGGCCCTCAGGGGCCCCCAGGGGCCCTCAGGGGCCTCCAGGGGCCCTCAGGGGCCCCCAAGGGCCCCCAGGGTCCCTCAAGGGCCCTCCGGGGCCTCCAAGAACCCCCAGGGGCCCCCAAGGGTCCCCAGAGGCCCCCAGGGGCCCCCAGAGTCACTGGGGGTTTTCTATGGGGGGCCCCCAGAGTTGCCAGGGGCCCCTAGAGACATCGGGGGGCCCCTGGGTTTTTGAACCCTTTTCTGTGGCCCCTGGGGGCCCCTAGACCCATTAGGGGCCCCTGGGGGCCCCTGGGGGCCCCTAGACCCCTTAGGGGCCCCCAGGGGCTCCTAGACCTTCCTGGGGCCCCTGGGGGCCCCTAGACCCCCCAATAGCTTGTGGGCCTTTGGGGGGCCCCTTGAGGGGCCCCTGAAGCCCCTGGGTGCTTCAGGGGCCCCTTGAGGGGCCCCCTAAGCCCCTGGGGTTCACAGGGTACTGGGGGCCCCTGGAGCCTTTAGGGGCCCTTAGAATAGACTTTGCAACCCAAGGAGCCTCGGAGGCCCCTGCTTGCCCAACAGCAGCAGCAGCAACAGCAGCAGCAGCAGCAGCAGCAGCAGCAGCAGCCAGTAGGCACTTAGGAATCCCAAAGCCTAAAGGGGCCCCTAGGGGGCCCCTTAAGGGAGTTCTAGAGGGGCCCCTAAGGACGCCCCAAAAGGGGCCCCAAAGAGTTCCCTTAAGTAGCCCTTTTAGGGGCCCTTAAGGTCTTTAAGGGGCCCCCTAAATTAACCCCTAGAAACCCCACACTAGGGGCCCCTGGGGGCCCCTAGGGGCCCCCAGGGGCCCCCTAAATCAACCCCTAAACCCCACACTAGGGGCCCCTCGGGGTCCCTAGGGGCCCCTAGGGGCCCCCTAAATGAAACCCTAGAAACCCCACACTAGGGGCCCCTGGGGGCCCCTAGGGGGCCCCCAAACTAGCAGTTCTCAGGGCCCCTTTGGGGCCCCGAAACGAGGGGCCCCCAGGGGCCCCCAGACTTCGTGGGGACCCCCAGGGGCCCCCAGACTTCATGGGGGCCCCCAGGGGGCCCCAGACTTCGTGGGGGCCCCCAGGGGCCCCCAGACTTCGTGGGGGCCCCCCGGGGGCCCCACACTTCAGGGGGGCCCCTAGGGGCCCCTAGGGGCTTGTGGCTGCTGTGTTTGTGCAGCTTAAAGGGCCGGCTTGCTGCTGCTTGAGACTGAGAAAGAAGCAGCTTTAAAAAAAAAGCAGCAAAAGAAAACATTTAAAAATAAATAATTAAAAAGAAGACAAAAGTGCTAAAGAGATAGAAAGGGTGGGGTGTGCAGCTGCTGCAGCTAGCCAGAACTGGCTGCAGAATGCCTCCAGCGAAGTAGAGCTAGCCACAGCTAGCTACAGCTAGCTATAGCTAGCTACAGCTAGCCACAGCTAGCTACGGCTAGCTGTGGCTAGCTATGGCTAGCTGTGGCTAGCTATGGCTAGCTGTGGCTAGCTACAGCTAGCTACAGCTAGCTGGTATTCTATCAAATCAAATAGGGTCTTCTTAGGAACTAAAAATGCACTTCTGGGGGCCCCTGCGGGCCTAATGTGGGGGGCCCCCACAAAAGGGACTTTTTAGAAGGCCCCTTTGGGGGCCCCTTTGGGGGCCCCTTTGGGGGCCCCTTTGGGGGCCCCTTTGGGGGCCCCTTTGGGGCTCTCTTTAAGGGCCCTCGAAGAGCTCATTAGCGGCTTCTTTGGGGGCCCTTCGGGGGCCCTTTGGGGGCCCCTTGGGGGCCCCCTGGGGGCCCCCTGGGGGCCCCTTGGGGGCCCCCTTGTGGACCCTAGAGTGTGTGCGTGGCCTCGTCATAGCTGCAAATGTATCTTTTGTTTTAACTGTAGAGACCTTCTGGGGTGTATCTACACCTCAGCACTGAGGTACTCCAGACACCCTCAAGGGGCCCCTGGGGCCCCCAAGGGGCCCCTGGGGCCCCTAAGGGGCCCCTGAGGCCCCCAAGGGGCCCCCAGAGGATCTAAAAAAGCCCCAAAACAGTCTTGGGGGTCCCCTGGGGCCCCCAAGACCGTTTTGGGGCTTTTTAAGATCCTCTGGGGGCCCCAAAAGGACCCCTGGGGCCCCCGGGTGACCCTTGGACTCACTTAGGGGCCCCATGGGGGCCCCCAATGGACCTCAAGGAGTTCCTGTGGGCCCCAGGGAGCCCCTAGGAGACCCCCCAGATCAAGGATCACTTGGGGGCCCCTAGGGGCCCCCATGAGATCCTAGAGGCCCCCTAAATGGCCTTGGGGGCCCCCAAAAGTCCCCTGGGGCCTCTCAAGGGGCCCCTAGGGGCCATTTGGGGGGCCCCTGTGTCTGCTTGTGGGGTGTATGTACAGCGGGAAGAGAAGACACCGGGGGCAGTGGGGTGTATCGGCAGTGCGGGGCATCTTTGATTAATTTGAAGCCTCAAAATACTTTATTTTATATTTAAAAATAAATATTTTAAAAGAAAAGAAAGAAAGAAAGGAAAAAGGCCGATAGACACAAGGACAAACCCAGTTGTGGGGCCCACGCTGCGCCTCTCGCAGTGCTCCGCAGCAGCAGCAGCAGCAGCAGCAGCAGCAGCAGCAGCAGCAGCAGAGGCAGCAGCTGTGCTGCTGCTGGCTCTGTTTGAAAGTTGAATTTCAAATAAAATATTTATTTTTTTTAATCTCAAGTTGAACATACACCCCACGCCTGCGATCTCTGGCGTCTCTGGCTGCAGGCTTTTCCCCCTGAAGCCTCGAGACACAGCAGCAGCAGCAGCAGCAGCAGCAGCAGCAGCAGCAGCGGCAGCAGCAGCAGCAGCAGTTGTTGCTCTTCGTGTGTTTTCTTTTAGTTTTTTGGGCGTGTTCGACTGTCGGTCTCTCTGTGTCGCCACCCCACACTCCCAGCAGCAGCAGCAGCAGCAGCAGCAGCGCAGCAGCAGCAGCAGCAGCAGCAGTTGTTTGAAATGAAGACTTTGTGGGGTTTGTGGCTGTGTCTGGGCTCGTTGGCGGGCCTGCTGAGTGGGCCGCGGGGGACTGAGGGTTCGCTGCTTCCGATATCCCGCAGCAGCAGCAGCAGCAGCAGCAGCAGCAGCAGCAGCAGCAGCCCGCCGGGTGGCTGGAGCAGCGACGTGGTGCGCTGCGTATTCCTTGCGCGGGGGCCCCCCAGGGGGGCCCCCCGGGGGGCCCCCGGAAAGACCGTTTTGTCGGCCTTTTATGTTCCTGCTGCTGACAAAAAGGTCTACGAAGAGGGCCTCCAGGAGTACCTGCTGCAGCTGGGGGCCCCCCCCCAAGAGCTGCAGGTGGTTTGTGCTGCTGCTGCAGCAGCAAACTTAGCAGCAGTTTCTTGCCAGCCGTGTCTGTACACCGAAGCAAGCCAAGACAGAAGACACACTCGCCACGGCCAAGTCCTCGGCGTGCTGCTGCTGCAGTGTCTGCAGGGGGCCTTCAGCAGCAGCAGCAGAATGCAGCACAGCCACTACCACCCCATTTGCTACCCCGACGAACGCGACAGCAGCAGCAGCAGCAGCAGCAGCAGCAGCAGCAGCAGCAGCAGCAAAGTTGCTTGAGTAGGGCGCCTTTGGGTCCAGCAGCAGCAGCAAATAGATAAAAACGGAAGCAGCAAACTGGCCAGTGCGACCCCTGGGGCCCCCACAGCTGCCAGGGGCCCCCCGGGGCCCCTGGGGGTACTTAAGAAGCTAGGAATGGCCCCTAGGGGGCCCCCAGAGGGTACCCTTTTGTGTTTAAGGGGCCCCTGGAGGGGTCATAAGAAGTTACGGGGGCCCCTGGGGGCCCCCAGGGGGCCCTGGGGGCCTCAGAGGGGAAATTAAGAAAGCTTAATGCCAATCAGAAGCTAAAGAAGCTTCTAGTGGGCCTTAAAGTACCAAAAAGTGTCCCGGGGGGCCCCAGGGGGCCCCCGGGGGGCCCCAAGGGGCCCCCTGGGGGCCCCCGAAGTACCCAGGGGGCCCCTGTGCCGCCGTGCTGCGGGTGTGCGGGCTTGTGAAGGGGAATGGGAATAAAAAGAAGGAAAGAAAATTAAATTTGAATTTAAATAAATAAAAAATAAAAATAAATTAATTTAAAATTCAAATAAATAACAAATCTGATATTCGAACACACAGTGCCTCGACGGCTGCGCCTTGGGGGCCCCCAGCAGCTCCCGCTGCAGCTGCTGCTGCTGCTGCTGCTGCGCTGCTGCTTTCTTTCTCTTTGTGTCTTACTTCGTTTGAATTAATTAGTTAAATATATTTAAACAATTGAAAGATAAGCCCAAAGGGCCCCCGCAGCCATCTGCAGCAGCAGCAGCAGCAGCAGCAGCAGCAGCAGCAGCAGCGCTTGGATCCACACAGCAGTGGGACCGCAGAGGGCCCCTGCTGCCTTGAAGGCATTCGGGGGCCCCTTGCTGCTGCTGCTGAGGCCCCACAAATGCAGCGGCTGGGGGGCCCCCCGATTTGTAGGGGCTTAGCCCCGCTTTGGCTGCGTCTGCAGGCTTCAAGGCCGCAGCAGCAGCAGCAGCAGCAACACGTGCTGCAGCAGCAGCAGCAGCAACACATGCGGCAGCAGCGGCAGCAGCAGCACTTGCTGCAGCAGGGGGCGCCTCGCAGCGGCCACACCGGAGCCCTGCCGCAGCAGGGGCTGCAGCGCCTGACTGCGCCCCCCCACTTCCCTTCCCCGCAGCAGCAGCTGCAGCAGCAGCAGCAGCAGCAGCAGCAGCAGCAGCAGCAGCAGCGGGGGATTGCCAGCTTCCAGCGCGCCATGCGGCGGCTGCAGTGGCCGCTGCTGCGCGAAGAAATGGCTGTCTTCTTCGAGCAGCAGCTGCGGGGCCCCGCAACGAGTCTTTCAGACCTGCAGCAGCAGCAGCAGCAGCAGCAGCAGCAGCAGCAGCAGCAGCAGGGCAGCAGCAGCGTGAGCGTGGCCTGCAGCCCGTGGGAGCGCTTCGTCAGCAGCCAGCAGCTTGCTGCTGCTGGATTTGTTGCAGCAGCAATTGAAGGAAAAGGGCCTTATAGAAAACTGGCAATTGCTGCTGCTGCTGTTTTCCCCCTCGCCTTCGACGAGGCCCACGGACACCTTTCCCACCGTAGGGTTTAGGGTTTAGGGTTTAGGGTTTAGGGTTTAGGGTTTAGGGTTTAGGGTTTGGGGTTTGGGGTTTTGTAGGGTTTAGGGTTTAGGGTTTTGTAGGGTTTGCTGCTGCTGCGGCCAAGCTGAATCCTTGCTCAGGGCGTGGGCCCAGGGCCGTAGGCCTGGGGGCAAGGGTTTAGGGTTTAGGGTTTAGGGTTTAGGGTTTAGGGTTTAGGGTTTGCGCGCAGTGTTTAAGGCGCGCCTCTACAAGCTGCGCGTGGGCAATGTAATAGAGCATTGTCTGGTGAAGGCAGCAAAGGTAGACCCCCGTGAGTCTGCGAAACCCTAAAAGAAACAAGGGTTTAGGGTTTAGGGTTTAGGGTTTAGGGTTTAGGGTTTAGGGTTTAGGGTTTGCTGTGCTGCAGTGGCTGCTCGCGTGTATGCGCATGCTGTTGTTTCGGGCTTAGGGTTTAGGGTTTACGGTTGAGGCCTAGGGTTTAGGGTTTGGGGTTCTTGGCGCAGAGGCTCCCGACACAGCGCTAGGGTTTAGGGTTTAGGGTTTAGGGTTTAGGGTTTAGGGTTTGCGTGTCAGTGGCCCGCCACATATACTTCATTCTTTTTCAAAGACACAAAGAAGGAGAAGTTTCCCAAGTGGATTTGCCCTTAACCCTTTTGGGCCTTTTGGCCTGCCCGGCCTACCACCAAGGTACCCCTAAACCCTAAACCCTAAACCCTAAACCCTAAACCCTAGGCCCTGCTGCTGCTGCTGCTGCTGCCTGCAGCAGCTGCTGCTGCTCGCTGCTGCGCCCGTTCCCGCTGCTGCTGCGGCCTCGCGCCGCCGCCGCCGCCGCTGCATCTCCCGCCGCCGCCCCCGCCGCTGCTGCTGCTGCTGCTGCTGCTGCTGCTGCTGCTGCTGCTGCTGCTGCTGCTGCTGCTGCTGCAGGCTACCACGTGGAGCTCGCGCGGCCAACAGTCCCCGTGCAGTTTGTGGGGCCCGAACCCCCGCCCCCTCTTTTCGTAGATGTTTCGCAGCTGCGGTTTTCCCCCCCCTACTCTGCAGTGACTCTCGAAACCCTCAAAGTGAGGGTTTAGGGTTTAGGGTTTAGGGTTTAGGGTTTAGGGTTTAGGGTTTAGGGCTTGGGGTTTGGGGTTTGGGGTTGGGGTTTGGGGTTTCCGGGTGGGGAGCGCTGGGACTGCAGCGCCAGTGTTACCAGAGGAGTGCAGCGGTCGCGTCAGCCCCTAGGGTTTAGGGTTTAGGGTTTAGGGTTTAGGGTTTAGGGTTTAGGGTTTAGGGTTTTTTCAGGACCAGCTGCCGCGCGATGGAACAGCGCGCTTTGCACCTTCTCTAAACCCTAAAGAAGAAGTTGCGTGGGCCTATGAGGTTGGCTCGGTGAGTGTGGACCCCAAACCCTAAACCCTAAACCCTAAACCCTAAACCCTAATTTTGAGTCCCTAAACCCGAGCTCCTAAGCCCTTGTTCCTAAACCCTAAAGCATTGTCAAGTCGAGCTCCCAGCAGCTGCTTCGTTCCACCGTGTATGAAGAACGCCTCAGGCAAGGGTTTAGGGTTTAGGGTTTAGGGTTTAGGGTTTAGGGTTTAGGGTTTAGGGTTTGGGGCTTGTTATATTCACTAATCTGCGCATTTATTTGTCTCCACGTGGCTTTCTCCGCATGCGCACCTGCTGCCAGTCTAGGATGCTCCTTGTATATTCATTAGAGTTTAGGGTTTAGGGTTAAGGGTTTAGGGTTTAGGGTTTAGGGTTTAGGGTTAAGGGTTTCTGCAGCTGCCCGAGGTCCCCCTGCCTGCCTCCTGGAAAGACCCCAACTTCATAGACAGGAAGGGCCTCATGATGGATGTTTGGAACCACCGCAGATTTCCCAAACCCTCCTAGGGGCCCCCAAACCCTTTTGGGGGCCCCCAAACCCTTTTGGGGGCCCCCAAACCCTTTTGGGGGCCCCCAAACCCTTTTAAGGGCTCCCAAACCCTTTTAGGGGCCCCCAAACCCTTTTAGGGGACCCTAAACCCTTTTGGGGGCTCCCAAACCCTCCTAGGGGCCCCCAAACCCTTTTGGGGGCCCCCAAACCCTTTCGGGGGCCCCCAAACCCTTTCAGGGGCCTTCAAACCCTTTGGGGGCCCCCAAAGCCTTTTAGGGGCCCCCAGACCCTCTTAGAGGTTCTTAAAGCCTCATGGGGGCCCCCAAACCCTTTTAAGGTCCGCCAAACCCTCCAAACCCTCTGGGGGCCCCCAAAAGCTCTTCAAAGGGGGCCCCCAAACCCTCTTGGGGGCCCCCAAACCCTCATTGGAGGGCCCCCGAAACCCTCTTCAAAGGGAACCCCAAAACCCTTTTTAAGGGGGCCCCCACACCCTCATTGAAGAGGAAACCAAACCTTTAAAGGGGCCCCCAAACCCTCTCTAAAGGGGGCCCCCAATTCCTTTCTTTTGGGGCCCCCAGGGGCCCCCTTGGGGGCCCTTTGGGGCCCCCTTGGGGGCCCTTTTGGGGGCCCCCTTGGGGGCCCCTTGGGGGCCCCTTGGGAAGCCCTTGGGGGCCCTTCAGGAGTCCCCCAGGGGCCCTTTGAGGGCCCCCTGGGGCCCTTTGGGGGGCCCCCAAGGGCCCCCAGCCCAATAGAGGCCCCTTGGGGGCCCCCAGTCATATCTGTGGGGGCCCCAGGGGCCCCTGGGGCCCCCAAAGATATGACTGATTTGGAAATAAAGACTTTCTGCAAAAGGCTCAAACTTGGGGCCCTTCTTAAGAAAGATGAAACCCTTTTGGGGCCCCCTAGGGGCCCCAAAAGGGTTTCATCTTTATGTCTTGGGGGCCCCCTAAGGGGCCCCTAGGGGGCCCCCTAGGGGGCCCCCTAGGGGCCCCCGAGACAGGGGCCCCCAGCAACACGAGGGCCCCTGGAGATGGGCTAAGTTCAGCTAGCTGCCGGGACTTTGGGGGCCCCCACGGCTGCCTGTGGCTAGCTGTGGGTCTCTGTGGGGGCATTTGGCTAGCTGTGGCTAGCTGTGGCTAGCTGGGGCTGCCAGGGCCTGTGTTAAGCTGTTTGCAGCTAGCTGTGGCTGCCCGTGGCTGTCCTTGGGCAGCCGTGGCTAGCTGCGGCTACCTGTGGCTAGCTGCTGCTCCTGTGGCTAGCTGTGGCTAGCTGGGGCTCTGTGTGGCTAGCTGGGGCTTCGAGCAGCTGCCCGTGGCTAGCTGAGGCCTCCCGTGGCTGCCCGTGGCTAGCTGTGGCTGCCCGTGGCTCGCTGTGGCTAGCTGGGGCCTGCCTGCGGCTAGCTGGGGGCGCCCGTGGCTAGCTGGGGCCGCCTGTGGCTGCGTGTGGCTAGCTGGGGCTAGCTGTGGCTCGCTGGGGCTAGCTGGGGCTAGCTGGGGCTAGCTGTGGCTAGCTGGGGCTAGCTGTGGCTAGCTGTGGCTGGCCGTGGTGGCGGCGAGGCCCGTTTTCGGGGTCTGCGGGCTCCGGAGGGCGGTGTGTGGGTCGAAGTTGAGGGTTTAGGGTTTAGGGTTTAGGGTTTAGGGTTTAGGGTAGGGAGGGCGGTGTGGGGGTCGCAGTAGGTTGTTGCGTGGTGTTGGGGTGTACGTACACCGCAACACCCGCGGCTGCGGCGCCGCCGCCAGCGCCCGCAGAGCTCTTTGCTGCGCTGCGCGGCGAATTAAAAGAATGAAATAAATGAATTAATTAGCAAATTGCGGCTTGAGGAGGCGGCGCGGGCGGTGTCTGTACACCGCAGCAGCAGCAGCAGCAGCGGCGGCGGCTGCTGCTGCTGCTGCTGCTGCTGCGCTGCGGCCGCAGCAGCAGCCCCCCGCCGCGCAAACACTGAAATAAACTCAAAAAGAACTTATTAATTATTTTTAACTCCGAAAACTCCTCGAAAATCCCTCCGGGGCCCCTCGCCGAGGCCTCCCTGCTAGCCTGGCAGTGGCTAGCTGGCGCTTGAGTGGCTCTGTTTGCGCTTTCGGGCTTTTCTTCTTTCCTCAACTTTCTTTTCCCTCCACTCCCCTCACTTCCCTCCACATTTCTCATTCCCCGCTGCTGCTGCTGCTGCTGCTGCTGCTGCTGCTGCTGCTGCGTCGTTGCTGCCGCCGCTGCAGCAGCAACAGCCCGCAGCAAATCCCGTTCCGCTCTTCCTTCTGCTGCACTCGCCCCAACTCCCCGAGGTGTACATACACCCGAAACTCGCTGCAGCGACTCGAGGCCCCTGAGGTGTACGTACACCTCAACTCCCCTGCTGCTGCTGCTGCTGCTGCTGCTGCTGCTGCTCGAAGTTGCCATTTTTGCCACGAGCTCTTCTGTCTCTTCCGCAACTTGCTGCCTCCTCTTCTCATGCCAACCCCACCTGCAGCGTCTCCTCCCGCTGCTGCTGCTGCTGCTGCTGCTGCTGCTGCTGCGGGGGCTGCTGCTGCTGCTGCTGCTGCTGCGCCGCGGCGGCCTGGGCGCAGCAGCTGCTGCTGCTGAGGGGCCCCCTCGATGGCTGGCCAGAAGGCAGCAGGAGGCAGCTTTTTGGCTGGCAAATAAAGGGAGAAAGAGGCAGCAAAAAGGACACAAAAAGGGACAAAAAAGGGACAAAAAGAAGCAAAAAGGAGACAAAATAGCAGCAGCAAGCAGCAGCAAAGCAGCAGCAAAGCAGCAGCAAAGCAGCAGCAGCAAAAAGCAACAAAAAGCCGCAAAAAGGAGGCCTGGGAGCAGCAGGGAGGCGCAGCAGCACGCGCGCCGCGCCGCTGCAGCAGCAGCTGCAGCAGCAGCAACAGCAGCAGATGAGGCAGCAGATGCAGCAGCAGCCGTAGCAGCAGCACACGCGCAGCAACAGCAGCAGCAGCAGCAGCAGCAGCAGCAACTGCAGCAGCAGCAGCAGCAAACAGCGTGGACTCAGCCGCTTTTGTATATGGAGAGCTGCGTCTTTGCAAATAAATAAGCATTTGTTTGTTTGTTTTTTATTTTTTATTATTTATTTATTTATTTATTTATTTATTTATTTATTTATTTATTTATTTCTTCTGCTGCTGCTGCTGCTGCAGCTTCTTCTGCCTTTAAACAAAAATAAAAAGAAAAACAAAAAGACTCAAGGGAGAAATAAGCAGCAAATAAGCAGCAGAAGCAGCAAAAAGAAATAAAAAGAAATAAAATAAATAAATAAAACAAATAAATAAAATAAATAAAATAAATAAAATAAAAAATAAAAAACAAATTCAAATAAATTCAAAAGAAGCAAAAGAGGCAGCAAAGACGTCGCCGCATTTGCCTGGAAATGGGGGCGCGACAGCTGCCTGCAGCAGCAGCAGCAGCTGCTGCTGCTGCTGCTGCTGCTGCAACCGCTGCTGCTGCTGCTGCTGCTGCTGCTGCTGCGGGGCCCCGCTGCTGCAGCAGCTTTCTTTTATATTTTGCTTCTTTTGCCTTTTTTTGTCGACTTGTCTTGGGAAATGCTTTAAAACTTGGAAGCAAACAAACAGAACTTTCGCAGCAGCAGCAGCAGCAGCAGCAGCAGCAGCAGCAAGACGGCGAAACAGATGCCAGTAAGAAACTAATTATTATTCAATATATAAATAAATAAATAAATAAATAAATAAATAAATAAATAAATAAATAAATAAATAAATAAAACAATTAATTACTTAATTTAATTAATTGTTTATTTATTCATTTAAATGATTGTTTTATTTGTTTTAATTAATTAATTAATTTATCTGAATTATTAGCCACTTCGTTTGTTATTATTTTTCCGCTTATATTTTATATTATTTAATTAATTATTTATCATTAATTAATTAATTAATTTGTTTTATTATTTATTTATTTATTTATTTATTTATTTATTTATTTATTTATTTATTTATTTATTTATTTATTTATTTATTTATTTATTTATTAAGTGCTGCTTTGCTGCTGCTGCTGCTGCTGCTGCTGCAGCGGCTTTTGCTCCCCATCTGTCTGCAGCGTTTTTTTCTTTTTTTAAATGTTAATTTCAAAATTAATTTTGTTTTTAAAATTTTGACTTAAGTTATTAATTAATTAATTAATTAATTAATTAATTAATTAATTAATTAATTAATTAATTAATTAATTAATTAATTATTAATTAATTAATTAATTATGTTTGCTGCTGCCTTATTATTTCTTCCCACAAATTCAATTTGCTGCTGCGCTGCTGCTGCGCTGCTGCTTCTTTTCACTTTGCTTCTCACGCAAGTGCAACTTGCTGCTGCGCTGCTGCTGTGCTGCTCCTGCGCTGCTGCTGCGCTGCTGCTGCGCTGCTGCTGCGCTGCAGCAGCAGAACCGGGAGGGGAAAAGTGGTTTGTGCCCTGCATGATTTTGGTGGCCTTTGTTTTGGGGGCAGTGGCAACAGTGGGTATAATTCACTGCGCGAATTACAGGTAAACCCTAAACCCTAAACCCTAAACCCTAAACCCTCGGAAACCCTAAACCCTAAACCCTAAACCCTAAACCCTCGGAAACCCTAAACCCTAGGCCAGAGCCGCCGAGGGTTTGGCGCGGCGGCGGCTGGCTCCAGGTGTATCTACAGGCCAGCAGCCAGTTACTGGCTTCGTTCAGGTTGAGGGTTTAGGGTTTAGGGTTTAGGGTTTAGGGTTTCTGGGTGCGTTTGGAGCGCCGAAAAGAGAAAATGGCATTAAAAAAAGCGCAGAGTTTGACTGGACTTGTCAATTTGAGGTGTATGTACAGGTCGCAGCGCAAAAGAGAAGCTGTAAAAGCCAAAACTGCTGCTCCGGAAATCTTCAGCAGCAGCGACACGGAGGCGCCGACTCCGCGCGATCGCAGCGGAATTTGGGAGCGGCCGTGGGTTTTTGGACTCAATTAAACGCTTTTTAATGTTTTAAATGCTTTTAATTGTTTTAATTGTTTTAATTGGCCTTTTAATCTTCAAATTGGAGTTAATTTGCGTTCAAACGCCGCGAAAAGCTCCCGCAGAACCGCCGCGCAGCCGCGGGAACCCACAGCGGCGAATAATTCGCTTCATGTTTCGAATTCGATTCAAATTTCGAATTAATTTAATTTAATTTAATTTAATTTAATTAATTTAATTTAATTTAATTTAATTTAATTTAATTTAATTTAATTTAATTTAATTTAATTTAATTTAATTTAAATGTCTTCAGCGTTTCAAATGCTTTCGAATTCCACTTGGGAGTCCCACTTGTCTTTCCCCAGTTGCTGCTGCCCTGTGCGCGCAGAGCCAAAGAGCAAGCAGACCCTGCAGGTGAGTAGCAGCAGCAGCGAGGTGTTTGTGGCCGAAAAAGCTGAAAAATTGAATTAATGAAACAAATGAAATAAATAATTAAAAATAAATGAAATAAATAATTCAAAAATAAACCAATAAGGGGAAAAAAACGCAGAAGATCGCCTCAGCTGGCGAATATGAACGCAGCGGGAACTTGAATGAGCAGCAGCAGCAGCAGCAGCAGCAGCAGCAGCGGCAGCAGCGGCGGCGCGAAACGCAGTTCAGCTCCAGCTTTCCTTTTTAGTTTTAAATTTAGTTTTTTTATCGTTTTTGTTTGTAATTTGTCGATTTTAATTTGCTTGTTTGCTGCGAAGGGGTTGGGTGGCTGCCTGAGAACTCCTATTGAGGCTGCAGTCGGCAGCGGCTCACTGAGGAGGAACCGCAGGCATTTCGGCGCAGGCGTGGGGAATTCGCCGGAAAAAGAGGCTCGTTTAAATTGAAATGTTTATAAATACGTTTATTTGCATTTATTTGAGGGAAACAGCGCTGAACTGGGGAGAAATCTGCTGCTTTCCGCCCCGCGGCCGACGCGGCAGTTCAACTTGCATGCAGCCAGTCCGGCGGCAGCTCTTTGAACTTGGCTGAAGTTGGCCTTCAAATTGCAAATAACTTCTCCCTTTAGAACGAAAACTCTCTTCTCTTTTTTTTCAACTCTCCGGGAGTCCTATAGACCCGAGTTTCCCGCGTATTCGCGCCTGTTCAAGTTCGTGCGCTGGGGCTGGTGGCGACCAACTTCTCAGGAGGGAATCTTCGCCATTTTCGCGGCTCAGATTCTCTTTCAAAAAGGAATTTACTTTCGTTTTGCATTTTCCTTCCAACTGCCGCCAGTAATCTGCCGAGCGGCGCCCGCTACCAGCAGCAGCAGCAGCAGCAGCAGCAGCAGCAGCAGATTCTTCAGTCCACGCTCGGCGTCTGCCGGCCCACCGCAATGCCAGTCGGCCTGCAGCGCCTTTGATTCTGCTGCTGCTCCCAGAATGGCCGCAGGGGGGGAAAAGGCGGCAGCAGCAGCTGCTGCAGCAGCAGCAGCAGCAGCTGCTGCTGCTGCTGCTGCGGAACCCTCCATAGAAGACCACCCGCTGTTCCTGACGCGCGTTCCCACTTCAGCAGAGTTCAAGAAAAACCATTTGCTGTCAGCCCTGGCGGCGCTCATTGACGAAGACGATCCTCAGCAGCAGCAGCAGCAGCAGCAGCAGCAGCAGCAGCAGCAGCAGCAGCAAGGGCCCTTTCGCCGGCAGCGCCGTAGAGTGCGCCCCGCGCCTTGGGGGGCCGGACCTGCTGCTTCGGCGAGTGGGGCTTCAGGGGTTCCGCAGCAGCAGCAGCAAGCAGCAGCAGGCAGCAGCTGTGGAGAAAATGCTGCAGGCTGCGGCGGTGCTGCTGCTGCAGCAGCAGCTGCTGCTGCTGCTGAAGCTGACTCCGCAGCAGCAGCAGCTGCTGCTGCTCGAGAGGCAGAGCTTGGAGGGAGCAGGCAAGAGGACGAGGCCATGGATTGGGACGCAGCAGCAGAAGCGGAAGCAGCAGCAGCAGAAGAAGCAGCAGCAACAGGAGAAGCAGCAGCAGAAGCAGCAGCAGCAGCAGCAGCAGCAGCAGCAACCGACAGCCTCGCGACGCCTTCTATGGGCGAGCTGCAGATCTGCATGCGTCTGTTCTCGATGAAGTGACACCTGAGGCCTCGTGCTGCAGCAGCTAAAGAAGCAGCAGCAAGAAACAGCAAAATAATGGAAGCAGCAGCAGCAGCAGCAGCGCGGGGTTTGCTGCTTCAGGCTTCCAGGCCCTAGTGGCGAATGCAGTTCACAAACATTTGCTGCCTGCAGGGATGTGTGCCCCCTCCTATCCCTAGCTAGCCAGCCAGCTAGCTAGCTAGCTAGCTAGCTAGCTAGCTAGCTAGCTAGCTAGCTAACAGGCGGCTAGCTAGCTAGCCAGCTAGCTAGCTGGCTAGCTGGCTAGCTGCGCGACCCGCCTCAGGCGGCTCGCGAGCTATCCAGGTACACAGCCATCTCCAGCTAGCTAGCCAGCCAGCTGGCCAGCTAGCCAGCTAGCTAGCCAGCCAGCTAGCTAGCTAGCTAGCTAGCTAGCTAGCTAGCTAGCTAGCTAGCTAGCTAGCTAGCTGCAGCTCTGTGCAGACTGCGCATGCAAACGCGGCGCGGCCTGCAGTCCGCCGACGGAGTTTTATTTTCTTTCTTTCCGCTGGGCCTTTGCGGCTGCGGCCTAATGTGGGGTGCCTTCTTGGGTCTTCCTTCGCTAGCTAGCTAGCTAGCTAGCTAGCTAGCTATTTGGTTAGTTAGTTAGCTAGTTAGCTAGCTAGCTAGCTAGCTAGCTAGCTAGCTATTTGGTTAGTTAGTAGGCTAGCTAGCTAGCCAGCTGGCTAGCTAGCTGGCTAGCTAGCTGGCTAGCTGGCTAGCTGGCTAGCTATTTAGTTAGTTAGTTAGTTAGCTAGCTAGCTAGCCAGGGAGCTATTTAGTTAGCTAGTTAGCTAGCTAGCCTGCTGGCTATTTAGTTTGTTATCTAGCTGCTATCTAGCTATTATCTAGCTAGCTAGCCAGCCAGCTAGCTATTTGGCTAGTTAGCTAGCTAGCTAGCTAACTAGCTGCGTTGCTGGCCGGGCCGGTGGTCTTGTAGCTAGCTAGTTGAGCAGCTAGCTAGTCACTAGCTAGCCATCCAGCTGGCTAGCTACGAAGCCGTGCTGGCTGGCTAGCTAGCTACACTAGCTAGCTAGCCAGCTAGCTAGCCAGCTAGTTAGCCAGCTAGCTAGCCAGCTAGGTAGCTACGGAGAGCTACTAAGCCAGGCATCCTAGCTAGCTAGCCATCGACCTAGCCAGGCACGCCAGCTAGCTAGCTAGCTAGTGTAGATAAAGCTAGCTAGCTAGCTGGCTCAGTGGCTAGCTAGCTAGCTAGCTGGCTCAGTGGCTAGCTAGCTGCGTGGCTAGCTAGCTGGCTAGCCAGTGAGTTGGCTGCGGCGAGAGCGCTGGGGCTTGTGGGTTTTTGCTGCTGCAGAAGGCTTTTTGATTTTAAATAAATTTATTTGGAATTAAATATTTCTGAATTTGAAAAAGGAAGCAAAGTGAAACACGTGCAGCAGCAGAAACAACTGCAGCAGCAAGAGCAGCAGCAGCAGCAGCTGCTGCAGCCACTGCATCAGCTGCAGCAACTGCAGCAGCAGGAGCAGCAGCAGCAACTGCAGCCACTGCATCAGCTGCAGCAACTGCAGCAGCAAGAGCAGCAGCAGCAACAGCAGCCACTGCATCAGCTGCAGCAACTGCAGCAGCAGCAGCAGCAGCAGCAGAAGAGCCAGGCAGCAGCTGCTGCTGTTGCTTTCTGCCTCTCCGGCCCGCAAGCTGTCGAGACACCCTAGAGAGACGCGACTGCGCTGCGCAAAAAGAGCTGCAGCAGCAGCACGAGCAGCAGGACTAGCTGCTTGCTGTTTTGCTGCTTACCTTTCTGCTGCTGTCTTTTGTGCCGGAATAGACTGCTGTTGTCCGCAGCAGCCGCGCCTCCCTCGGGGTGCTCGAGCTTCTGTGCTGCTGCTGCAGCAGCTGCTGCTGCAGCAGCTGCTGCTGCAGCTGCTGCTGCTGCAGCTGCTGCTGCTGCTGCTGCTGCTGCTGCAGCAGCGGCTTGTGGAAGTGAAGGTAGGGCAAATGGACTTCCGCTTCCCCCTGAGAAAGCTGACTCAGCAGCTCCCGCGAAAAAGGATCTGCAGCAGCAAAACGGCCCTGCTGCACTGCAGCAGGAAGCGGAGGAAAAGAACTTTTTTGGAAAAAAGAAAAAGAAAAAAGAGAAGACAAAAAGGCCCTGTAGTCCGTGCTGCCTCTGCACTTGTTTGCTGCTGCTGCACGCGCCGCTGCAGCCGCGCGCTGCTGCTGCTGCTGCTGCTGCTGCTGCTGCTGCTGCAGCAGCAGCTGCTGCTGCTGCTGCACTTCTTCTTTGCCAAAGTACCACTCATCCAGCAAACGATTCACAGAGTCTATTATAATATTGCCCGTCGGCGTTGTGGGCCCCGCAGGGGTTTCTTCATATTCCTTCAACACCACTTTAGACATATCTAGGGGCCCCCGGGGGCCCCCCGGGGGCCCCTGGGGGCCCCCCTGGGGGCCCCCCGGGGGGCCCCCAGGGGGGCCCCCCG
>NW_013651721.1:4577-19842 GCF_000499385.1 Eimeria necatrix | reverse complement strand
ACCCTGCTGCTGCTGCTGCACGTGCTGCTGCTGCTGCACGTGCTGCTGCTGCTGCTGCTGCTGCTGCTGCTGCTGCTGCTGCGCAGACGCTGGATCCGAAGCCTTGCTGATGGAAGTGTCTTTTGAAGCGCCCGACCTCGACTTGGCTTTTGAGCGCTTCGCTGGGGCGCAGCTCTCACGTATGGCGACTTGCTGCTGCTGCTGCTGCTGCTGCTGCTGTTGCTGCTGCTGTTGCTGCTGCATGTTGCTGTTCCCGCAGCAGTTGCTGCCGCTGCTCGCTGGCCTTTAGAAAGGGACTTTCTGAGCCGACAGAAATATGCGCACAGCGATGGCTAGCTGCAAGCTAGCTGAACAGGCGGCTAGCTAGCCAGCCGCTAGCTAGCCACTAGCTAGCTGGCAGCTAGCTACCTGTGCGATAGCTAGCAGCTAGCTAGAAGCTAGCCAGCAACCAGCGAGCTAGCAACCAGCTAGCCAGCCGCCAGCCATTTGGCAGCTAGCGAGGAGCCAGCCAGCCAGCCAGCCAGCCAGCTAGCTAGCTAGCTAGCTAGCTAGCTAGCGCGGTTTGCTGCAGTGGCTGGCTTGCTGCAGTGGACCAGCGGCAAGACGATGACCTGCGGCAGCTGCAGGGGCCCCCCAAGTTCGACCGCATGCACACGAGGGGCCCCACGGAGAAGAAGGAGTCGCCGCGCAGCAGACTGGCCCGCCTGCGACTCGAGGTGCCGCAGGCCGTCGAGCTCCTCGTGAGGCCCCGCTGCTGCTGCTGCTGCTGCTGCTGCTGCTGCTGCTGCTGCTGTGGGGCTGCTGCTGATGCTGGGGTGCTGCTGATGCTGGGGTCCTGCTCGGCTGCTGCTGGGCTGCTGCAAGGACGCTGCTCGACTGCTGCTGGCTGCTGCTGCTGGCGTGCTGCTGCTGGCGTGCTGCTGCTGGCGTGCTGCTGCTGGGGTGCTGCTGCTGCTGCTGCTGGGGCTGCTGTTGGGGCTGCTTGGGATGCTGGATGGCGGCACGTCCTGCAGCATTTCTCTAGAGTATATGGAGGCTACTGGAGCGCATTTCGCTGCTGCTGCTGCTGCTGCTGCTGCTGGTCTGGCTGCTGTTGCTGCAGGAGAGTCTGTGCGCACACGCAGACGAATCCCGGAAGAGGCAGCAGCAGCACGGAGATTCTTCTTCTGGTGCTGCTTATGTCCTTTCTCTTAACGAAGCACTTGGAGGTAAGTTGCTTCCGAAGCAAAGCAGCAGCAGCTGAGAGCATGCTGCGGCTGCAGCAGCAGGAACTTGTGCTGCAGCGACTGCAGCAGGACTTGGCGTCTTAGTGTCTGTGTCTTTGCCTTCAATTGGACTCAGAAGCAGCACATGAAGCAGAAACGAGAGTGCGGGAGGGCGTTGCAGCAGACACGGCGCTGCAGCAGGTGCTGTTCAAGCAGCAGCAGCCGCAGCAGCAGCAGCAGCAGCAGCAGGAAGACATGAGCCAGCCCTCCCTGCTGAACCCCACAGACACAGGCGGCCTCCTAGCGCCCCTATACTGCCCCACCTCTTGTGTGGAAATGGACACTTTGGCAAGAGAGGCTCAAGTGTGTTGCTGCTGCCGGTGGCTGGGCACTGTCTGCTGCTGCACTCGGTGCTGCTGCTGCTGCTGCAGCAGCAGCTGCTGCTGCTGCTGCTGCGGACGCGGCCACGCCTTCACCCGTCTGTCTGCTTGTGTGCGCAGGAGCACCTGCAAGTCCCGGTGCAGCAGCAGCAGCAAGGGGGCGGCAGCGGCAGCGCCATCGAGGTTTTGGTGCGTCAAAACCCCAAATTAGGGTTTAGGGTTTGGGGTTTAGGGAGTCGCTTGCTGCACTTGAGGGTTTGAAAGGTTTCAGCGCGCGCCTTGCTGCAGGATGCGGTGCCTTTGACTGCGGCGGCTCAAGGAGCTGCTGCTCGGCGGCTTTTGCTGCTCGAAGGAAGACTCAAAAGTAGGCTGGCTGTGTCCGATGCTGCTGCTGCTGCTGTTGCTGCTGCTGCTGCTCTGCTGTGGTCGCGCTGCGGAGCCTGCTACCGTTCTTGCTGCTGCTTTTCGCCTTCACGAATCAAAGCAGCGACCGCCGTCCTCCAGCAGCAGCAGCAGCAGCAGCAGCAGCAGCAGCAGCAGCGGCGGCGGCGCATGCATGCAGGCAGCCCATTCTTTAGTCGCTTAGTGCATGCATTTGCTGCTGCAGGGCTGGAGCAGGCCTGCCTTCCTGCTGGTCGTCGTTTGGCGTGCCTCCTTGGACTTCACGACGCGGACCGCACTCAGTGGGAAGCTGACTCGGAGGCCCCAACTCTAGCTGGTGAGCCCCAGCTAGCCAGCTAGCTAGCCAGCTATCTGGCCAGATAGCTGTCCAGCTGCTGGCCAGCTAGCTAGCCAGCTAGCTGGCCAGATAGCTGTCCAGCTGCTAGCCAGCTAGCTAGCCAGCTAGCTAGCCAGCTAGCTGGCCAGCTAGCTAGCCAGCCAGTGCCCAAGGAAGCCTCGGGCTTCCCAGCGCCAACCAGAGGCTTTCACCCGCTGGGGCACTTCTGGATAGCTGCAGGCTTGCTGCTGCACTTGCTGCTGCTGCTGCTGCTGCTGCTGCTGCTGCTGCTGCTGCTGCTGCTGCTGCTGTGGCGCAGAGCTGGCTTCGCGGCTTCACCAGCTGCTGTCGCTGGCAGCAGATCCTTCGCCGCTGTCGCAGCTGGCGGCGCGGCTGTCGGTGGTGCGCTGCTGCCTGGACGAGCAGGAGCAGCAGCAGCAGCAGCAGGAGCAGCAGCAGCGGCAGCAGCAGCGGTGGCAGGAGGAAAGAGGAACTTTTGACGAAGAAGACTTTTCGGAATTCCTTCCCGAAAAGATTGTGCTGTCTCTACACCAGCAGCTGGCCCCTTGCAAAACCCTAGCGGACAATTTGCCCCAAGTCACTGCAGCCCTGGGCCAGGCCAAAGTCCGCTTCGCCAGCGTGAGCCAAACCCTAAACCCTAGCGCTGCAGCAGCGGCTCGGCCAAACCCCAAAAAAGGGTTTGCTCCCAGCGCGGCTGCGAGGCAGTTAGACACGCAGGCGGCAGCAGCAGCAGCAGCAGCAGCAAGGGGCAGCCACAGCCGCTCACTTCAGCTGCTGCCCGCGCACTGCAGGGTGTGAGACGCCACCGCTGCTGCTGCTGCTGCTGCTGCTGCTGCTGCTGCTGCAGATTGTTTCGCTTCTGGAGGCGATGTCTTCGCAAGCAGCGCAGCAAAAGACGCTGCAGGAGAAGCTGACGAGCCTCCAGTCAATTGCTGCTGCTCTCTCGGGAGCTTCTGCTGCTCAAAGAGAAGCAGAAAAAGCCATATTTGAATTGCCGCAGCGCCGGGCGCAGCCTTGAGGCTGCTGCGGGCCTTAGCCGCAGCAAAGTGCCATTTGCTGCTGTTCTTTAGGGGGTTTTATTCCGCAGAAACAGCTAGCTACAGCTAGCTGCAGCTAGCTGCAGCTATCTGTAGCTAGCTGCTGCTAGTGGCGGGACTGCAGCAGGAAAACTGCAGCAAGTTGTGTCTTAATTAAGTTGAAATGGCCAAGACAGATGTTGCAAACGGCGCTAGCTGGGCCAGAGCCCCCCAGCAGCTCCCCTGGGGCCACTTCGTTCAAGAGTTGTTGTGTTCAAGAATGCAACTTTGTTCATGAAATGGGGCGATCTGCAGACAACTGCCCAGCTTTCTGGTTTTATTTTTGCTGCTAAAACTTGCGCAGACTTAATTTCAAACTTTTGCTGCAGAACTTTCGGTTTCCAGCTGCTGCGCAGCGACTGCAGTCAGAAGTTGAATTTTGCAGAATCCGCTGCTGCTGTTGCGTTTCTTCGCCAAATTCGCAGCCAGGACCGCCAGGAATCTCTTTATTGACTTTTATTTGCGCGCATATTACAAACATGTGCACAATTTAAACCCGAAAGGGCAATTTCGAAGCCTCATTCTCTAGTTCCGTTTCGCGGAGGTGCCTTGCAAGTGCTGCTCTTGCCGAGGAAGCTGCAGGGCTCCCCGCGCCGATCTCGCAGATAAATGCTACTAATTATGTCGAGCATTAAAAGGGGAGCATCTAAACTAAAGTCCAAATCTGCATTTTCCTTTTTTCCTTTTTTGCAGACGGTTTCCTGTGCTTCCGGGTGTCTGTGCAGCCCGGCAGCGGCCGCCGGCCGGCACTGGCGTCAGTGCAGTCTTGTTTGGAAAAAAGGAGTTGGAAAGCGAGTTGAAAACGACTGACACAGCATTAGAATTGCAAAATGACGCAGGTGGCCACGCGGACTCGCGTGGAAGTGACTACTCGCCAGCAGTCTTTGCAAATCCTGAAAAACACAGTTTCCCTCGGAGTGTCCTCCGTGCTCTACCTGCGGAACCTCTTCGAAGAAGCCGCTTTCGCCTCCGTCTGGTTCGAAGGCCTCAAACTGGTGCAGCTGCGGCCGGCCGACAAGAAATCCGCCTTTGTAGTTGGGCTGCTGCGCACGGGCGTGAACGACGCGCTGCAGCGAGTGCGTGGCTTTTGCTGCTGCAGACTTCTTGCTGCTGCAGACTTCTTTTCAAACTTTCTTCAAACTTTCTTCAAACTTTCTTTTTCAGGAATGTTTGGAACAACTTCTCCTCGGAATCCACGAGGAGAAGACCGACGCGCTGCTGGAGTCTTACCAGTTCACGTTTGGCTACGGCGGCCGGCGGCCGGACGTGTCCGTGGCTTTCAGCGGCCGCGACGCAGCAGCAGCAGCAGCAGCAGCAGCAGCAGCTCGCGAGGTCCAGCCGGTCTCCAAGGCTGAAGCCAAGAGGCAAACTGAAGCGGTAAACGCCCGCAAATGCTTGCTGCTGCTGCTGCACCTTTCATGCTGCTTCCCCGCAGCTGCTGCAGTCCCTCTGCGCCATTACGCAGCAGCTAGACCCCCTCCCCGACAACTCCTACGTCTCTCTCCGAGTAAGTCCTGCACCCCACAAGGACTGCAGCAGCAGCAGCAGACTCTGTGCTCCGCAGCTGCTCTTCAACGAGGCGCACGTGAGCGGCTCGCGCTGCTGCTGCTGCTGCTGCTGCTGCTGCTGCTGCTGCTGCTGCAGCACGGCTGACACACGGCGCTGCTGCTGCTGCTGCTGCTGCAGCACGGCTGACACACGGCGCTGCTGCTTCTGCTGCTGCTGCTGCTGCTGCAGCACGGCTGACACACGGCGCTGCTGCAGGCCCCAGCAGACTACGTCCCTGCGGGGTTTGTGTCTCGGCTGGACGAAATATCTTTTGGGGGCGTCGTGCCCTTCACTGCAATCAGCGAAAAGGTACATTTTGCTGCAGCAGCAGCTGCAGCAGCAGCACTGCAGCAAAGCCCTGCCCTCATGCTGCTGCTTTGCTGCTGCTCCAGATCGACACCAAGCACCACTCCCTCGAGCTGTCTATACAGTCCCTCGCGGACCCTCCCCAGATCTTGCCGCCGCTGGAGGGCGGGCGAGCTGCTGGTGAGTTGATAGTCCTTGCTGCTGCTGCTGCAGCAGCAGCAGCAGCAGCAGCAGCAGCAGCAGCAGCAGCAGCGTCTCACCTCTGACTGCAGTGCTGCGCATCGTCGAAGAGGTCAAGGCCTACATGCTGGCCACGGGTGCGCCTTTTTGAACGCAAAAAATGTTTTAAAAACGCATTTTAAATATATTTTAAAACATATTTTAAAATATATTTTAAAATACATTTAAAATATATTTAAAATATATTTAAAATATATTTAAAATATATTTAAAATATATTTAAAAAGTATTTTCAACAAACTTAATCTTCAACAAAACCGCAGAAGAAATGGACGCCGGCCGCCTCGCCCAGAAGCTCGGCAGCAACTGCGAGCCCTTCATAGCAGCAGCGCTGCAGCAGCTTCTTGCTGCAGGCCTTGCAGGTGCTGCTGCTTCTTTGCTTCTTGCTGCTGCTTCTTTGCTTCTTGCTGCTGCTTCTTGGCTTCCTGCTGCTGCTGCTTGGCTTCCTGCTGCTGCTGCTTGGCTTCCTGCTGCTGCTCCTTGGCTTCCTGCTGCTGCTGCTTGGCTTCCTGCTGCTGCTTCTTTGCTTCCTGCTGCTGCTTCTTTGCTTCCTGCTGCTGCTGCTTGGCTTCCTGCTGCTGCTTCTTGGCTTTCTGCTGCTGGTCCTTGGCTTCCTGCTGCTGCTGCTTGGCTTCCTGCTGCTGCTGCTTGGCTTCCTGCTGCTGCTGCTTGGCTTCCTGCTGCTGCTCAAGTTCAATTATTTCAATGCATGCATGCAGCACCTCCAGGCAAACAAGAGGCAGCAGCAGCAAACAAGCAGCAACCTCCATTTCCCTCTCCACTTTGCCACTCCAGTTTTTTCCCAAATGCTGCAGAGTCCAAACAGTCCGCTGCGGGGGCCCCCGGGGGGCCCCCGCCCCAGGACAGCGCCGGGGGGACCCCCGCAGCCTCTGGGGCTGCAGCAGGGGGGCCCCCGGGGCCCTGGGGCCCCCAGCCCAGCTCAGCCTGGGGAGGGTACTGCGGAGCCCCGGGGGCCCCCCGAGGCAGCAGCAGCGCGGCCGCAGCGCGCGCGCGCAGCAGCAGGGGGGCCCCCCCCCCTAGCTGCTGCTGCAGCGGGGGCCCCCCTGGCTGCTGCTGCAGCGGGGGCCCCCCTGGCTGCTGCTGCTGCGGGGGCCCCCCGCGCTGCAGCGCCTGCTGGAGAGCCCAGAAGGCGGGAAGAGCCGCGCGAGGTAACTGACCTTTTGAGGCGAAAGCCGCTGCTGCTGCTGCATCTCCGTGCTGCAGCCGCCGCAGCCACAGCAGCAGCAGCAGCTGCTGCAGCAGCAGCAGCAGCTGCAGCAGCAGCAGCAGCAGCTGCTGCTGCAGCAGCAGCACCCCCCCGAAGTGATGCGGGCCGCCGTGGCCCTGGTGGAACAGGGCAAAGAACTGGCGAGGCGGTCGCAGCAAATCAGCGCAGAGGCCATCGCGAACTTCTGCGTAGTTTCTCCAGAAGTGGCTGGCGAGCTGCTGCAGAAGCTGCTGGCTCTGGGCGTGCTGCAGCGGGGCCCCGGGAGGGGCAAGAAGTACAGGCGAGTTGCTGCTGCTGCTGCTGCTGCTGCTGCTGCTCACGCGCTCCGCAGGTCCAGGCTCTACGCAGAGCCGCCGCAGCAGCAGCAGCAGCAGCAGCAGCGGCAGCGGCAGCAGCCCTGCACCAGGAGCAGCGGCTGCGGACCTGCTGCTGCTGCTGCGGAAGCAAACGCTGCTGCGAAGGCTCCCCGCAGCGCAGCAGCAGCAGCGGTGATCTGCGTCGACGACGAGCCCGTCCGCACCAGCAGCAAACGCAGAACAAGAGCAGCAGCAGCAGCAGCAGCAGCAGCTGCTGCTGCTGCTGCCAGGCTCCCCAGCCTCGCGAGAGACAGCAAGTCCTGCTGCTCCTCCACGAGAAAACGCAGAAAACAAAATTGAAGTCCCAACAAAAGCCAAATCACAAAAGCTGCTGCCAAGACTACGCAGAGCAGCAGCTGCTGCGGGCCCCGCGCTGCGGCGGCGCTGCAGCGCAGCAGCAGCAGCAGCTGAAACGAACTCCCCGCGCAGCTCAAACAAATACTATTTTAACATATTTTTAGGACTTTTTGCAAAAATTCAGTTTGCTGCTGCTGCGGGTAAAGCCGCAGTTCAAGTTTAGGCGGGCAGCGCAAGACAGCCGAGGTGGTGGGGTCGATGGCTCCCGCTGCTGCTGCTGCTGCATGCAGCAGCAGCAGCAGCAGCAGCTAGTGAATTTTTCCCTTTTTTCGCGTTTTTAATCCTAGACTTGCTGCACCCTGTAGACCACAGCTGCCGACGCGCCGGCTGCGATTAGCGCCTCTGCCTGCTGCTGCTGCTGCAGTCACTGCAGCAGCAGCTGCTGCAGCAAAAAGCCCTTCAGCTGCTCCAGTGCGATCTTCACTGCTGCAGTCGCTTTGAGCCTTCATGGGAGCAGCAGCGTTGCCTCTTGGGCCGTCAGGACCGTAGCCGCGGCAGCAGCAGCCGCAGCAGCAGCAGCGGCGGCAGCAGCGCCAGCTGCAGCAGCAGCAGCAGCAGCAGCACAAGAGAGCAGCAAACCTGCAGCAGATATGGGAGAGCCAGAGGACGGAGGCGGCGGCCCTGCTGCTGCTGCGCTGCGGCTCGCGCATGCGCGGCAGCGGCTGCGCCAAATGGCTGCTTCTACGCAGTCTCTTCTGGAGAGGTGCAGCGTGAGTCTTAGCTGCTGCTGCTGCTGCTGCTGCTCTGAAGGGGGCCGTGCAGCAGCAGCAGCAGCGGGTTCTCTGCAGCAGCAGCAGCAGGCGCTGCAGAGGCTGCTGCTGCCGCTGTCGGTGTCTGCTGCTGCTGGTGCTGCTGCTGCAGCGCGGTGCCGTATTGTGCACAGGGCGCCGCAAAATGTGCTGCAGCCACCTCCGTGCTCGCGCTGCTGCTGCTGCTGCTGCTGCTGCTGCTGCAGGACGGGGCAGCAAAGCCCAAGGAGGTGCACGTGGAGGAGCTGCGGTCGCGGCTTGCTGCTGCTGACGAGGCCTTCCTGCAGTCTCAGAAGCAGCAGGAAGAAAGAGACAGAGAGACGCTGAAGCGGCAGCTGCAGCAGCTGCAGCAGCAGCAAAAGAAGCAAAAAGGTACTTCTGCGGGCCAGGGGCCCCCTGCGCCTCGGGGGCCCCTGGCTGCTGTGGGGCCCCACAGTGGCTTCCGCCTTCGCAGGCCGCAGCAGCAGCAGCAGCAGCAGCAGCAGCAAGAAGGTGGCTCCAAACAGATGCATTATGTGTATATTGCGCGCGGTGCGCAGCAGCCACGGGGACTGCAGCAGCAGCAGCAGCAGCAGCAGCAGCAGCAGCTGTGCTTGGTTTGTGCTGCTGCTGCAGGCGAGACGGAGGAAGAAGAGGGGCGGCTGCAGCGGCGAGTTCATGAGCTCGAAGCAGCAGTTGCTGCTGCTAAGGCCAGCGCGACTGAGGCCTACACAGTGAGCAGCAGCAGCAGCAGCAGCAGCAGCAGCAGCAGCGACAGCTTCAGCAGCAGCTCCCGCTGCAGCAGCAACGCCTGCATCTCGTTGCTGCGCGCAGTCGGGACGTTGCAGCATGCGGCTTTGCGACTTTGCTGCTGCGGGCTTCCAGTCAGCAGCAGCTCGTGCTGCTGCTTCCACTCCACGTGCTGCTGCTGCTGCTGCTGCTGCTGCTGCTGCTGTGCTGCAGACGGCGCAGAAAAGAGTAGTGCAGCTAAGCTCTGACTTAGAAGCAGCAGCATCGGGCAAAGAGGAGCTGCAGCAGCGCGTGGAAAGCCTGGAGAAGGCCCTGCAGCAGCAGCGGGAGCAGCAGCAGCAGCAGCAGCAGCAGCACCAGGCTGCGACTCAAGCGCTGCAAGATGAACTCTCGCAGGTGAAGCAGCAGCTGCAGCGGGAGAGGCAGCAGCACCAGCAGCAGGTGGCGGGGCGGCTGCAGCAGCAGCAGCAAATGCTGGAGCAGCTGAAGCTGCAGCAGCAGGCGAGCGAAGAAGCACACCAGCAAGCTCTGAAGCTAGTACGCAAACACACAAGGGCAGCAGCAGCAGCAGCAGCAGCAGCAGCAGCAAGGGCAGCACGGGCGTTAGCAGCAGCAGCAGCGAAGGCAGCAGCGCGAGCAGCAAAAGGAAGCAGCACAGAACTGAACAGCTGCAGCAGAACTTGCCGGGCCCCCACTTCGCCATGCGTTTCGCTGCCTCTGCTGCTGCTGCTGCTGCTGCTGCTGCTGCTGCTGCTGCTGCTGCTGCAGGCTGCTGACGACTCGCGGCTCGAGCGGGAGGCGCTGGCGCTGCAGCTGAGCGCAGCAGAAGCAAAACTGGAGGCTGTCTCCAGCATTAAAGCAGCAGTAATTGTTTTTAATTTAAATTTTATTTTTAAATTTAAATTAAATTAAATTTTATTTTATTTTTAAATTTAAATTAAATTAAATTTTATTTTCCAAATTTAAATTAAAATAATTTGATTTGCCTTTTCTTGCTGCAGTTCACTTTGTTGCCATTTATGTTTGCATTCTTCCCACATATTTGCCCCATAATTAATTAATTAATTAATTAATTAATTAATTGATTAATTAATTAATTAATTAATTAGTTAGTTAATTAATTTCTGCTGCTGCTGCTGCTGCTGCTGCTGCTGCAGGGCATAAACGAAAGGAACTGCCTCGAACAGCTGCAGGGCGCCAATGCTGTACGCTCCGTAGTGCTGCTGCTGCTGCTGCTGCTTGTGGCCCGGGGTCGTCGCTGCTGCTGCTGCTGCTGCTGCTGCTGCTGCTGCTGCTCCAGTTGAGCTAAGCACCAACAAAAGGGCGAAGACCCTAGACGTCGCGTGTGTTGCTGCTGCTGCTGCTGCTGCTGCTGCTGCGCTTAATGCTGGCTCTGTGCAGAAGCTACAAAAGGAGAAGGAAGAGCTGCAGCAGCAGCTTGTGGAAGCAGCTAAGCGACAAGAACAGCTGCAGCACCAAGAGCAGCTTCAGCAGCAGCAGCAGCAGCAGCAGCAGCAGCTGCTAGACTGCACAAGGGACCTCAAGGAAGCAGAAATGCAGCGCCAGGAACTTCTTAAAGAAGTTATGCAGTGGAGAAAGCTGGCAGCCTGTGGGGTTTTTTGCTGCTTGCCGCAGTTGCTGCTGCTGCTGTTGCTGCTGCCGCTGCTGCTGCTGCTGCTGCTGCTGCTGCTGCTGACGCTTTGGCCGTTGCTGCTGTCGCTGCTGCTACTGCTCCTGCTGCTGTCGCCGTCAGAGCTGCTTTTCTGCTGGCGCCGTTGCCTTTGCTGCTTCAGCTGCTGCTGAGCAGTGACCCAAGTGAACAGCTGCAAGCATGTGCTGCTGCTGCTGCTGCTGCTGCTGCTGCTTTTGGTGTTGCTGCTGCAGCATTTGTAGTGGAGGAAACCCCCACGAGAGAGGCCTTCCGCCGCTGGCTGCTGCTGCTGGTCAACTCTGTCCAGGCGCTGCAGTTCACCAGCAGACAAGCAGAAGCAGAGCTGCAGCAGCAGCAGCAGCAGCAGCAGCAGCTGCAGCAGGAGCTTGCGGTAGGGCTGCGCGCAGAGTTGCGGCGATGATTGGCTCGCTGCAGCCCCGGCAGCAGAATTGCCCCCACGGGAGTTGCTGCTGCTGCTGCTGCTGCTGCTGCAGCTGACGGTGTAGCTGCTGCTGCTGCTGCTGCTGCTGCTGCAGCTGACGGTGTAGCTGCTGCTGCGGCTGCTTGCTGTGGGAATGCTGCTGCAGCACCAAAAGGACCTGGTGGCTGCGCTGAAGCTGCAGCTGGCGGACGCAGAGCTGCAGCAGCAGCAGCAGCAGCGGCAGCACCAGCGGGTGCTGTCAACTGAGAAAGCAGCTAACGAGCTTCTTCAGGTATGGGCTTTGTTGTGTGCAGCAGCAGCAGCAGCAAGAGCAGCAGAAGCTGCAGCATCAGAATCAGCAGCAGCAGCAGCAGCAGCAATAGGAGGAGCAACGGCATTGGCAGCAGCTGCAGCAACAGCAGCAGCAGTGCATGCGCGTATTTAAAAGCACAGATTTGTGTCTATAGTTGAAGCCTGGGCTGCAGCGGTTGACTGAGTGCTGCTGCTGCTGTGCTGCTGCTGCTGCTGTTGCTGCTGCTGCTGCTGCTGCTGTCTTCAGGTCAAGCTTGCTGGGGCACTGCATGCAACCAGCGAGCAGATCGAGCGCCTGTTGCAGCCGGCAGCAGCAGCAGCAGCAGACGGCAGCAGCGACAGCAGCAGCAGCAGCAAGCAGCTGCAGGAGCAGCTAGCTGAGTCACAGGAGGAGATAAAACGCATGCAGCAGCTGCAGCAGCAGCAGCAAGAGCTGGTACGGCGGGAGTTTCGTGTGTCTGTAGGCAGTGCACTGTTGGCTGCTTGTGCTGCTGCTTTGCGCATGAGCCTAGCTGCTGCTTGCTGCTGCTGCTGCTGCTGCTGCTGCTGCAGCTGCAGCGCCAGGAGGCGGAGCTGCAAAGACTGCGACAAGCTGATAGGCGGCATGCGAGTGCTGCGCTTGAGAGCGAACAGCTGGCTCAGGTTTGCTGCAGTTCTTGGCGTTGCTGCTGTTGCTGCTGCTGCTGCTGCTGCTGTTATTGCCGCTGCTGCTGCTGCTGCTGCTGTTGCTGCTTCTGCTGCTGCTGACCTGCTGCCGGGGCTGCAGCAGCTGCAGCGAAAGCGGGGCAGGCTCGTTTCGAGGCAGTGTCTTCGGCGTGCAGGCTCGCTGCTGCTGCTGTTAACGATTGCTGCTGGGATTTTCTGCTGCTGTAAATGTCCGCATTTGCTGCTGCTGCTGCTGCTGCTGCTGCAGGAGAATGCTCGTTTAAAGGGGGAGCTGCAGAGAAAAGCTGCTGAGGCGGCGGAGCTTGAGAAGCGCCAAGGTACTGTGCTGAGCAGACACAGCGCACCTGCCGCAGCAGCAGGAGCAGCAGCAGCAACAGGAGCAGCAGCAGCAGCAGCAGCAGCAACAGGAGCAGCAGCAGCAGGAGCAGGAACAGCAGCAGTTTCTGCTGCTGCGGTTTGTGAGCGTTAGTGATTTTGCCGCTGAAAGCGTCTTTGCCAAATTGCTGTTTGTACCGTCGTGGACACTGAGAAGCTTTCCATTTGCTGCTGCTGCTGCTGCTGCTGCTGCTGCTGCTGCTTTTGCTGCTGCTGCTGCTGCTTCTGCTGCTGCAGGTCAGCTGCTGAACGAGCTCGCGGACGTCTCTGTCTGCCTGGGCAGAGAGCGAAGCCTCCAAACGCAGCTGGTGCGGCTGCTGTGAATGTTCTGCTGCTGCAGCTGCTGTTGGCTCTGCTGCTGCTGTTGCTGCTGCTGCTGCTGTTGGCTCTGCTGCTGCTGCTGCTGCGTCCTGCCGCTGCTTTGTTGCGGCAGACGATGGTACGGGCTGCTGCACAAGTGTCCCCGCTGGCAGATGTCCTCGCTGCTCCTGCACTGCTGCTGCTGCTTTCTTACTGCTGCTGCTGTGCTGCTGCTGCTGCTGCTGCTTTCTTACTGCTGCTGCTGTGCTGCTGCTGCTGCTGCTGCTTTCTTACTGCTGCTGCTGTGCTGCTGCTGCTGCTGCTGCAGCAACGGGCTCTAGAGCGCGTCTCCACTTTAGAACGTTTGCTGCGGGGAGGCTCGGGCGACGCGGCAGACCATGCGCAAAGAGTGCAGACACTGGAAGCAGAAGTGAGCAGCTCTTTTGCTGCTGCTGCTGCTGCTGCTGCTGCATTTGCTGCTGCTGCTGTTCTCGCCGCGGCTTCAGCTGCTGGGCAGCTTGCTGTGACCACTGCTGGTGGGGCTGCAGCTGCCGCTGCTGCTGCTGCTGCTGCTGTTGCTGCATCTTGTGTCAACCGTCAACAAGACTGCACAGCAGCAGCCGGAAAAAAGTTGAAGCAGCAGCAGCAGCAGCAAAACAGCAGCAGAAGCAGCAACAAAGCAGCAGCAGCAGAAACAGCCGGCTGTGGTGCTGTGCACAGGTTGACAAAACAAAGCAAAAGATGGAGCTGCTGCAGCAGCACTGCGTGCAGCAGATTGCGTGAGTGTCTGCGCTTGCTGTCCCGAGGACGGCGCTGCTGCTGCTGCTGCTGCTGCTGCAGCTTTTGCTGCTCCGTGGTTACTGCTGCTGTAGTGTGACTACTGATGCAGTTGCGGCTTGCTTCGTTGTGTCTGAGGCCGCAACTGGCCAAGAGCAACGCTAGATGTAGTCTGTTGAGCAGCAGCAGCTGCAGCAGCAGCTGCAGCAGCAGCTGCAGCAGCAGCTGCAGCAGCAGCTGCAGCAGCAGCAGCAAGAGGAACAGTTACAGCAGCAGCAGCAGCAGCAGCAAGATTGGCAGCAGCAGCTGTTTCTTTGCCTCTGCAGGGCCATGCGAGAAGCTGTTTATCTCATTCTTGGCTGGGACGTTGCCTACCGCTGCGGTGAGGCCCCATGAGGGTCTGTTGCCTTTTGCTGCTGCAGCTGCTGCAGCAGCAAAAGCTGCTGCAGCATCTGCAGCAGCAGCAGCTGCTGCAGCTGCTGATTTTACTGCTGCTGCAGCTGCTGCTTTTGATGCTGCTACAGCTGCTGCTGCAGTTGCTGCTGCAGCTGCAGCTGACAGACCTTGCTGCTGCTGCGGCTGCTCCACTGTGGCTGCTTCTGAATCTGGCCAACTGCTGCTGCTTATGCTGCTGTTGCTGCTGCTGCTGCTGCTGCTGCTGCTTTTAGGGGGGCCTGAAGGAGAGGAGACAATCATTTTGCAGTGTCTGTACGCCACGCATGACGGCGTCTTGGTGTTCTCTCGGCAGCAGCAGCAGCAGCAGCAGCAGCAGCAGCAAAAGCTTGAGCCCAATGAGCAGGCGCAGCAGCTGCAGAAGCAGCAAGAAGACAAGCAAGAAGAAGAGAAGCGCGCTGGAGAGGCAGCAGAGAATGCTGAGGCCGAGACTGCTGCTGCTGCGCCCACAGCCAGCGATGCAGCAGCAGCAGCAGCAGCAGCAGCAGCAGCAGCAGCAGCAGATGGTGTTGCTGCTGCTCCTGTAGCAGGTGAATGCGCCTCGAGCAGCTCAGAGCCGACCCCAGGACACATTGCTGCGCCTCGGGAGCACTCAGATCAGCAGCAGCAGCTGCTGCAGCAGCACGACTCGCAGCAAGAGCAGCAGCAGCAGCAGCAGAAGCCGCAGCAGCAGCAGCAGAAGCCGCAGCAGCAGCAGCAAGATGAGGCGCTCCAGCGCTTCGCCAAGTCTCGCTATCGAGTTTCCTTTCTGAATTTTTACGGGGATCTGCTCCAAAGAGACCCTCAACTTGTAAGCAGCAGCAGCTGCAGCAGCAGCAGCAGCAGCAGCAGCAGAAGCAGCAGCAGCAGCAGCAGTGATAGATGGAGTAATACTTTGGTCTTGCAGCAGCTACTGATGATGTTGTTGCTGTTGTTGCTGCTGCTGTTCTCCCAGTGCAGCTGCACTGTTTTAACGTCTCACAGCGTGTGCAGCTTGTGGTAGTGCTGCTGCTGTTGCTGCTTCTGCTGCTGCTGCTGCTGCTGCTGCTGCTGCGGCGCGGCGTTGCTGTCGTTGCTGCTGCTCGTTTCCTTTTCTCTCTGTGTGCCCCCTCTGTGTACTAATTTTCGGGCCCGTCGGCTGCCTCTGCTGCTGCCGCTGCTGCTGCTTTCTGTGCTGCTGCCGCTGCTGCTGCTGCTGCTGCTGCTGCTGCTGCTGCTGCTGCAGAGTGGACGGGCGCTGTCGCAGCCGTGGCCCGCTTTTGCTGCTTCGCTTTGCCTCGACGAGCTGCGGCGTTTAACAGTTTCTTTCGAAGGCAAAACGCCTCGCAACATCCACGGAATGCTGCTGCCCATGCCTTGAGGCTTTGCTGCTGCTGCTGCTGCAGCAGCAGCAGCTGCTGCTGCTGCTGCTGCAGCAC